>NC_080019.1:112711622-113014652 GCF_030020395.1 Manis pentadactyla
CCCTGCTGGTGGGTTTAACTACAACCCAAACTCAAAACCTTCCTCTCATTTGACTACAGTAACTGTTACAAGTATTTTTCTAGTTAATCCACATAGCAAAAGAGTATGTCAGAAGCAAGAAAACTTGAAAAGAAGGTGAATTTTATGTTAGAATGTGGCTCAGTATAATTTAAATAAATTGGAGGTTTGATATTATTTCTAAAACTAGTCTTTGTGATGAGGTTTGTGAAATCTAAAATAAATACATTGGTCTAATTCTCCCTTACTTTCTTTTTGTTCCCACACCCTTTCTCATTTTTGTGGTTTGCGAGATTTCCCTTTGTCTCTAAGCTCTAGACTTCTACTTAATAAGTACCAATAAAGATTGGATGTTATCCTTAAACAGTGGTAGCATTCCCCACCTGCTAATTGCTTTATTTGTACTTACTGTTTCCGCCCTCTCATCAACAGGGGCTTTAGCGTAAAGGGCAATGAAGTAGAACGTGATGAGGCGAACAGGAGCCGGCCGAGTGAATGCTTCAGTAATTACATGGTAGCTGGGAGTAGCTCTGCTCAAATCAAATTATGAGCCTGGATTACCTAAAATTCTCAGGACACAACCTGGGTTTTCATTTGTCTGTAGGGTACTGCCGACAAGCAGCCATCTTTCTCTTGCCTCTATTCCTCACAGAAATTATCAAAGCTCTATTTCCAGGGCAACATCCACAAAGCAATGAGAAGTTGGGCAGAACGCCGTTTTCCTAAATGGCTTGCCTGCCCCCGTGTGTTTTATAACTTACTACAACTTTTCAAAGACTTTTGCTCATGTTTATAACCACCTTTGTCATTTGTATATCAAAGTTTATTCTCAGCTGAGTTTATTCAAGCTTCCTTGGCAAATATTTATGCCTTGACAACACCCCAACCACCCAGAAGGCAATTGGCACACAAGTCACTAGGCTCAAGCAATGTTTGGCTCCTTGTTTGAACACCTGACCATCCCCTTGGAAAGGTACACTGGAGCAGAAATCACACAGTAATAAGAGGACAAGACTCGAGATCAGGCCATCAGGAACAGGAACTCAAATCTGTGGTTAATTGCATGGCCTTGAACCAGTCGCTTAACCTCTTCTTTTCTCGACCTGAAACCCACGGAGATTGAACTAGATATTCTGTACGGTCCTTTCTAGTTGTATGGTTCCATATACTCTCAGTACTACTTGGATAATATACACAGGGGACAGTACATATTTGATTTCAGTAGCTAAGCAAAGCAAGATAAACTATTTCTCAAATAGTTTAATGTTTATTAAATCAAGATTTGGTGTGTCCTAGAGCAGGTTAAAAGTGAACCAAATGTTGATGACCACTGGAGAGAGCATTGGGTTCAAGACTTAGTGCGGCCAGGCTGTGTGGAGTTGGGTCAGTCCACTGAAACTTCTGAGAGGGATGGGCTACGTGATCTCTAAAGTCATTTCCAACACTGAAATTGTGGCTCAAACAGAAAACAATTCTAATTACTGCATTCCTATATATAATAGACAGTGCATTTTACTCTATATTCTTGAGGAAAAATAGATATTGGTCTAAATAACTACAAAACAGATATTCTGTCTTCCATATTACTCTATTGAATTTCCAGCTTGTCTACAAGTATGGATTTAAAGTGGGCATCCTGATGGGGAAGACAGGTAAGATTATAACCATCTCAAAGGTAAGAGACTTTTTCAGAAATGGTCATCATAGCAATATATTCTGGTATCTCATGCCAGTTTGCTAAGCTGACTCTTAGCTACCATTAAAAAGAGAATGAGGTTTTTATTTTCATGGCTTTTTCTTTATTTTGAAAGCCACACTGAAAATATTAGTTGCATGTCCATTTTTTTTAAAAAGCTGTATTTCCCATTCTACCCTTTTTTAAACCACTCATTAGTTAAATGTTACAAAATAAGCTGAGTTTTAAATTGATTCCACTTGAGAACTAAAGGACTTAGTTAATGATGCAAATTTATTTGTTTTCCATATTATTATCCTTAATTTAAAAATTATGACTGTAAGTGATAGCACCTTCTAAGTACTTGCAATATTTCCATAAAACACTGGCTGTATATATCCATACCATTAAACCACCCAGCCAGTAAGACTCCAATAGAACCACTCTGTGCAAGAAATGGCAATGGCCTCAAAATGGACTTAGTCCTATTTCAGACCACTAACGTCCTTTGTGAGGTTAACTGAGATGAATGGGCAAAAGAACACCACTTGGGAATGCATTAGATAAGCAGGTTACCAAAGAATCTAGAGCTTACAAGTGCACAAATTCTACAAAGACCGAGTAACAAAAATTTGATTTCTGGTATTTCAAGTCAAACTTGAAAACCTCATTCCAGGAGTTTTCTGAAATACTTGAAAAATTTCCAAACCTACTTTACAGACTTGAAAGGTTATAGAAATATTAAGGTTAGCCCATCTGGGGTTTGCTCTGAACCGTTGTTTCTCTCTTGTATTTGTGGTTGAAGCAGGCAGGGAAAATAAGTTTTACCAAGTGTTAATTACATATTATTTGTCATTTTCCAGTTATAATATCCTTTCCTTTCCATCTCATTTACTTGCCATTAGCAACACTACATCTGACTTTTTGGTATCATAAATGTGGAAATTTATGTATGTGTGGGTATGTGGATTTATAATATGTATTTTATACATATACAGTATGTATTTTGCATACATATATACATACAGCATGCAAAAGGAAGTTTTCAGACTGTTGTGTTTAAAAAACAATATTGTTTTTTGTGCCTCCATTTCCAATCAGCAACTTACTCTCAAAGCTGAATTCTATACAAGCCTATAGAAATATTAGTGCATGAAATAATGTTACACACTCAGTATCTGAAGCCAGGCTATGGTTGCAATCCTGGTTCTCTTTCCTAATCCAATAACCCTAGAAATTGCTTAACCTGTGCCTCAGTTTCCTTATCCACAAAATGAAGATAATAATAGAATCTGTTTCATACGGTTATTGTGAGGATTAAATGAGCTTATATATGTGTAACAAGTTTAGAACCGTAGCTACCATATAAGAAGTATTAGGCAATTAGATGTTATTATTACTATTGGTAATACATTTGTAATAAATTACAGAAGTCTCTCTACAATTAAACTACCCTCTCCATTAGAAATCTTCTAAATATATAAAACCTTTAAAATATAAAGTCTCATATTTCATCTTTCTTTTACTCCCACCATTATCCAGTAAAATAGAAGTTTTATTATTGTTATTTTCCATGAATAATTTTGCCAGAAGAACTCTCAAGTTGGTTATAGAGAGATACTGTCCAGTAGAACTTTCTTTGATGATGGAAATATTCTATTTCTGTCCTGTCCAATACAGTAGTCACTGGCCACATGCAGCTAATGAGCGTTTGAAATGTGGCTACTTTAACTAAGGAATTGAATATCAATTATATTAAATTTGAATTTGAATTAAAAGCGCCATGATGACTCATAGGGCTACCATACTGGACAGCATCATTATGGAGCATTTTGGAGTCACATCTAGACTTGAATATATGGCCCTGATACTTGATGACATTTATTCTCTTGGAGCTTCCATTTCTTCATACATGAAATAGAAAGAGTAATGCCTATCTCCTGGAATAAATACAGTAATATTTGTAAAGGACCTTGTGTAAAATGAAGTTCATTAATATTAGTTTTTCTGATTCTCCACCATCCTTTAAATTAGTATTGTTTGAACAGACCAGCTCTTAAAAAGGACCAGACACAAGCCAGAGAGAAGTGTTAAGCTCTTTCAAGATTTGAAAATGAAAAACACCAGCCCCTCCATGTTTTCATTTGTTCCACTGTAATTGTTTTCCTTGAGTGGAAATGGAGATATTCTGTTCTGACAGAGGCTTCTGAAAATGCCTGAGCATCTCTCAAAAGGCACAAAACTGAAAGAATCCTCAGGACTCTCTCACACTCATAGAGCAATACATGGGGTTTCCAGCAGTCTGTGGTCAAGAAGCGCCCATTTTATTTCCTCCCCTGGATGGCTGGCCACAATCCATGAAGTCTCTTGTTGCCTCTGTCAAAAAGCAATCACTGTGGGCCAATAATGTTCCAATATGTTTCAATAATCTTCTGATTTGACATCAATACCTTTATCGAAAAACTGATATCAAATAGTTGGGGACTCCCAAAAGAACCTCCTTATATTGAAAAGTCTTCAGAATTACCTTTCTGAAAGGTGGTTAAAGACATTTCCACGCATCATAGAAAGAGAAGTGTGGTCTCTTCCAGCAGCTTCAAGGACATGCTCATAAAGGTCTGGGATACACAACCTCAGGGCAAATATGACCAGAAAATCACATCGCCCCGTCTATTGTGAAGGACTTTGGAAGCACAGATTGCAGTATTTGCATTCCTAAAATGGGGAATTCACTTCAGAAGGGCAGGATGGGGTCCAACATACTTTATCAGCAGCTTTAGTCCTTTACTGAGGTTAGCCTCTCTGGTGAAAAGACCTTTTATTATCAAACTTTTCACCTGATGCTTTAAAGATTTTAGCCAAGCTGGCTCCTTACCAAGTCCTGAGCATAAAGATTTCCTGGACACCTACAGCTTCATGAGAATAATGTATCATGATTGTAATCCAAACATGGGAAAGAACATATATCCAGTCTAACATTATATCTTGTATGCCAGATAAATTGCGGTAGTGAGGGATGCACTGATAGGAAATATTGATGTCATCCAACTTTGGGCAAATAAGCATCCAGAGGGAAAAGAACAACCACCACAACAACAAAAAACATGCACAAATTCTGTTAGCATAGTGCTGTGGCAAAAGCAGCATCTTGGCATTTTAATTCCCCCAACCAATCACTCAGTGACTGTGGGATTGGATCCAGTTACCTGAATTTTTAAGCCTTGGATCTGTAATGTGGGGATACTACTACTACTTTGAAGATTATAAGGGATAATTAGACGACGTATAGAGTGCTTAGCGCAATAACTCCCCTAGGACTGATAGAGAAAAAAGATTTGCCTTCTTCACTACTTAGATATTTCAGAATATATTCTGATCATTCCATTTATACGTACAGAGTTCCATTCCATTCCATCTATAGTTAGCCTAAACTGTCCAAAAGTATTTACCTAATCTTTACACAGGTTTTGAAAATGTATTAATTGTATTAAGCCAACACACAAATTTCAGCAAATTTTGATGAATATTTGGGATCTAGTACTCCTAGACCTCAAATAAAGTTTGGGTAATAAGGATCTGACTTTTCCCTGATGCATGAATTTAGAGGTACAAGACATGATAAAGCCCATGGGCACCCTTTGCTTGGATTAGTACAATCTTTTCCTTACTGAACAGCCTTTCATTATTGTTACTGAAGAGATCTTCTCCACCAGTATTTTGACTACATCAATCCTCTTCTCCTCTAGACTTACTGCATTACAAATAAGAAACAAGGCCCTTGTGAATGGCTTCAGAACCTCTTCCGGGTCGCATTACACTCAAAGAAGACCTCACTTCCTGTTTCCATCTGTGCCCCTTCACTGCCTCTTGGCAGTATTCTACTATCGTATTCTTCCACTACCCAAACTCATCTCTGAGAGCCCTCAGTGTTTTAGATAGAATTAAACACAGAGTGGGAAGAATTGAAAAAAATAATTTTTCAGGCCCATTCCAACTCTATAATGTCAAGATTTTAAAGTTATAAAATCCATCTTCCTAAACCATCACTTCCACCTCCTCTCTTTACAGCCACTCTATTCTCTTCAACAAGTACCAAACTGAGAACATACACCTTCCTCCCTCCAGTACACTTGCCTCCACAAAGTCTTATCCAGAAAAGAAACTAAATCTCAGTTTCTCATTACTTAAAACTGCAACTTAGAAAAAGTTCTTCCTGATCTTTAGCAGCTTCACCCATAGAGTACACAAGCCCAGTGTGGAACAGGTAATAAGCACAGCATAAATACCTGTGAATTGACTGACAGTATTATTCATTCTTTTCATTTCACATACTTGCTCAGTGTTTTACCAGTTGTCTCTTTATCCTCTGCATCTACCTAAAAGTTGCAGTTTGGCCTTGGGCCTATCACAATAAGATAGCTCTGTAATCACTTAAAAAATCCCCATTAACCATGAGTGGTAGATGGAGACTCATAGCTGTTAGTAGAGGCTGTCATAATATGCCACTCTAGAAGAATATTTCACAATAGATTTATGCTAAATTGTTAATTTTAAAAAGCAGTTTATAAAATATTATATGCAGTATAATTTTACTAGAAAGGAAAGAGTAACTGTGCATAGGAAAAACATGGCTAGAATATACAGCAACCGGCTGGCAATAGAAAACCTCTGGTTAGGGTTGTGGGTGCTGTGCATCTATGAAGGCATGTGCACGTGTGCTTTTCAACATTTCCTGAAACTTCTACAATGGAAGTGTTTACTACAGTCTCTACATTTTCATAGGAAGAAAAATTCTACCCCTCTTCTCAAAAAACTACATCGAATTGCTGCAACAAAAGGTGGGCTCCAATGACAGAAGCCAGCCTCTTTTCTAGGCCGCCTCCTTTTGTAGCTTATGAGGTGATATTGTTTAGCCTTGTCCACACTTAGAATAAAGCTTTGAAGTTTTTCTTGTCAAATTTCACTTGGACTTATTAGCCAGCAGCAACCTAGTGACCACAGCTTTAAAACCCTGCTATTAGGAGCAGTACATGGGTGGTATTTCATCATCTATGAATGGTAGGTAATTTTTATAACAGCACTTATTCTACTGAAATAAATTATACATTCCTCACAAATGTCATCAAAAGAAACTTATCACAATGGTAGCAAACATAAGACCTTTCAACAAGTAAAATGGTGTTTAAAAGGGTGGGAGGGCATGGATTTATAAATCAGCCAAGGTGCTATCTCACATGGGATACATATATTTAAGAAGAAAGAACCTGCTAAAACGCAAACGACGGCATAGCATCCCTTCCTTCATTTTAGTATGTTTCTTCCAAACTGAATGCCCCACCCCTCCTCATTGGAGAAAGTACAAGGACATTCGCCAGTGGAGAGAAAATAAAAGTGTAAACCTCAGAATCAGCTCGTCACAAATTGGCAAATATTGCTAGTGGTAATTATCCGCAAAGACCTCAGTCCTGTCACTTTGCAATTCTCTGCTCAGTATTTAACAAAAAGGAACGAACTCTTTTTAGTAAAATAATTTTTCAGGACGTGTAGAGCTCGTTTCCTATGTAGGTCTTAGAAAAGCTTTCCTTGTTTTGTTTGTGTGTTTTAAGTTAATATAATTCCCTTGCTCCTATATGAAAGCTGAAAGCACTTGCACTCTTAACCCACTTCCTGACCAGGAAAATCTCTTTTAAAAGATTACTATGTTTTTAAATCACAGATCTAGGCGCTATGAGTTTCTGCGGCCGTTCATCCGTGCTGAATGGCAAAAAGAGAACTTGAACCTCCCAGACAGAAAGTTGTATCTGAGAACCAGTTTGAGATCTTCTTCACCCATGTGAATTACCCCAGGATAATAACAGAATGAGAGAAGATGATATGTATGGACAATATAGAGTCAAAATTATAGATGATCATATAGATAGTTCAAATTAACTACTGGTTACATTTAGAAAAGACCCCTCCTCCGGAGAAAAGAGGTTTTGAGTTCATTTCCCTGCGCCGTACTCCTCTACCGTTGAGGTTTTTTTTGTTTTTGGTGGGGAGGGGGGCGGGCAGAGATGCTAATTTTAATTAATGGAAGATCCACTAGACCCCAGGCAAGGGCTTGAGTCCGAGGACCGGGTCTCCTCCTGTGCCTCTCCCGGGAGTAACGAGCAAGCAGGCTTCATTACTGGCAGCTGAGGGGAAGGGTCACTGGGAATGGATTTGCAGGGCCCTCATTGAGCGATCGCTCCATGCTGAGAGGAGCTGGCCGTGCTCTCGGACACCTGGTCATTAACATTGCTAATTAGCAGCCATTAATCAGAGCGCTCGCTTTTTTTTTTTTTTTGTCGTTGTTGTGTGTCACCGGCTCAGAGGAACCAAGTGAATAAGAAGATTGTTTCATTACCTCCACGAGAGGTGGAATGAAAGCAGTTCCCATCAGCTCAAGATGAGATGGATTAGGGAAAGGTTAGACAGCAGTTTGAGATGAGCGGGATGGGGGTGCCTTGGAGGGGCCAGGAGACCTGAGCTGTGTGCTCAGGGAAAAGCAGTCACCTATAATTAATGAAATCTTCTGCAACCTAATTCTAATCGCCGTGTGAGCGTTTCTCCAACCACCAAATTTTGTACTTTCAGAGATTTATTTTCTTCTGTTAGTGCAGGGAATTATCTTTCAGTCATCTTAATTCTGTTTGGAACGCTGGAGGTTTTAGGTTTGATATTTTCTGCCTTCTCATTCTAAATTCATATGTTCATTCTGATTGATGTAATTTAAAATTTTAAGTAGTTGTTACTAAAGCACTTTTAGAATATCTTCACTATTTTACCCAAATGGATATATTCCAACCAACAGTCAAAAGGTAACTAAAAAATAATTCTACAGATTTTAGAATGGAAACAATAAAAATAAATGGTTTATTCTTACTCCTCACTACCCCTAGAAGGCAAGAGGGAACTCTATATTGATTTGTATATAATGACACATTGAGAAGAATAACACGTCATTAAGAGGGACTAAAGATGGTGTGTGTCCCTGTGTGTGTGTAAATTGTTTTTTGTTGTTGTTAATTCAAGTGGCAATGTGATGAACATGTTTAAATGGAGCTTTTTTTCTCTTCTGGAATGTGGGTGTAATGCAGCACACTATATTTTTCTTAATTTCTGGAAAATGGAAATCTTGGTAACAGGTTGCATGTGCCGATGTTGTCATCATCACCGTTTTTTATCTAGAAAAGAATATTGTAAGAACACTTATTTAATTAGCAGGTTAGTTAACTTCTGTGAGTTCATTCGTTTATTTATTAAAATGTGCTCACCCAAGAGCTGCAGAGCAGATCTCAACTTATGTGGGAAGTTCTTTTTACTGAAACAGTGAGAACTTCATCCAGCTTTTTGCTGTGTCTGCTTTGAGTCTCTCTGTAGTGGGTTACAAAATGTGATTTGCAGTGGCACTAAGTGACTAGGAAGCAGAGATTGCCTAAGTATTTATTAGTGCTGTGGTCTCATTTGGACATGTGTAATAAATATACATTTGCACATATAATACGTACCCCTTTCAAAGCGAAATTATTCATTTAATGTGCCCTACATTTCAAAACAATAAAAGGCTAAACCTGTTTTTTATGTACTCATTTGTTCTGTTTACAAAGAACTATGAAGTTGTTGGGGGAAGGAAGCAAGTATGTAAAACTAATCTGAGGAGCATTTCAATTAGGTTGGAAATCCTTAATATGATTTCTAGGACTTCATGGGAAAGTTGAACACTCAAGGGGAAATTACACAAAGAACAGCTGAGAAAAAGTTGCATTCTGGCACAGAATCATGCAAATGGGGCACATTCTTCAGTTTTCTCATGACGGATTGCTTCTGAAACCACCGAGCCGAGCTGCAGCAATGCTAATGAGGGAGATGCATCAATGAACAGTGTCATCCCAGGGGCTTCCGAAGGGGGCAGGGGGTAGGAGGGGGCCAAGAGGGAATTGGTGGAGGAAGAAGGAAGAAAGGAAGAAAAAAGAGAAAGAAAAAGGAGGGACAGCAGTTGAACTTTGAATTACTCTGGCTAGACCATCAAAAAACAAAACTGACTTAGCAGGTAGGGATGGAAGATACAAAATGAACAGAAATACAATTATATGCTTTTACGATTTTAGAGACTGTCAAGGAACAAAATAGGATGGGAGATAGAAAACTTTTTAACTGTGTGCCTGTTGGACTAAAAATGAAATAAAGTTGGGAGCAAAAATGCTCCTATCCAGAGAACAGCTTGTGGTTTCTTTATTAAGGACTCTGAACTATAGTGGAAAAGACTGGGAGACCATCTATGTCAGAAAAAAACTAACACTTCTTAGTCTTAACTTCTTTGTGGTTGCAGATTTCTGATCTGAATATTTTTGTCTAATTTGTAAACACGTACATCTGTAGCTCACTTACCACAAATGACAGTTTGCTTATCATTCCAGTTGTGTCTTGAATGTTTTTTTAAGCCTTAAACACATACACATGAAGATTAGTTTTTTAAAAAGAGTATTTCTCTTGCAATTAATAAGTGACTACTTTTGTAGACATCTGTGAGCAGATTTCTCTCTCTTGAGTTGCTAAAACCACCCATCCACTTGCTTCCATTCCCACCTAGTGAATGCAAAATTCTTAATTTGCTTCACTTATTCCTTCCATTCTGGACCTCCAGTACACTATATTTCTCATGGAAATCAAGTCAATAGCTACTTATTGAGCATTAATTATATTTAAGGCACTTAAGGTATTTTTATAAAGAAACTTCTAAAAAACATGTAACACTATACGTTTCAGACCTTTTAAAGTGGTATTAAGTTCCCAAACATGAATTAACTCCCTGTATAATAACACCACCTTGAGCATAGCCAATGTGATATTGATGTGAACTATGTGGTATATTTCTGTAATTGCCCACTAAAGTTAATTCAGTGCTGGTCACACAAATACAGTTAAAATGTATTTTTCCTTTCAGTATCTTACTTTATTAGCAACTGGTTTTAAACATGTAAATGGCAACTGTGTCCCCACCTTCCCTCTCCCTTCCCCGCGTTTGCAGAACACTGCCATTTCAGCTCCTTATGTTATGTACATAAACAAATCAAAAAAAAATGACTGATGAATTCCAATTCTTTAATGAATGAGTAGTATATAAGAAGCTCTGCTCTAATCCAATACAGGTTGATGCTAAAATCAGGTCCCTGTTTTTCTTCTGCTTGATTTCAACCAATAGGAACTACAAAATTCAGAATTAAACCTGAAAGAAAAAAATCCCTAACTCACTCTCTTGTGTATTACAGTTCATATGGTATAGTTTCCAAGACCACCCACAGTTCTGAGACTGCCTAATGGAAGATTGTATCAGCTGCTGTACCTAATGACAACTAGATGAGTTAAGAATGAAGTGTTAGCATTCATAGTACTTGTGGGCATAAAACAGATTATTCACATCATTTCAAAGATAACCTCTGTAGCAAAATGCATTCATTCATGTTAACACATTTCTAACTAATCAAGTGCATTATCTATTGAAATTAGCTTAAAATTTTAATTTCTCAGATAAAAAAATATATTGCATTAAAGGATCTGTTAACATGTATTTAGACAATTTTAAATTATATATTAATGGAAACTGCAAAGCATGTTTCTGGCATCTCAGTGTCATTTAACAGCATAATTATGAACAATGTTATTAATTGGTAGGTTGCTATTGTCCATCACACACCTGAGAGATCCCAGAGTGTCTCAAAAAAACTTTCCCTCTGAAAAATCTCTAAAGACAGAGAGAATACATTTGAACCACCAGCTATCTGGGAGTAAAGGCTGAGGCAGTCCCTCTTCTTGCTCCCCTGTCTTCCTTTCCAAGAAGTAACATTTCTTTGAAGTCTCCTATTTTATTAAATCCCTATGATTTACCCTACAATGTCAGCGTGTTCATTTTACTGTAAAAATGATTTCTACTAACTATTGTACTTGCGTGCCTTTAAATCTTAGAGCAAAACTGACTCCAGGAAGATGCACCTTGTCCCCCGCCACCTCCACCACACCCACACACCCAGTCGCCTCCAGAAAACTGTCATCCTGGATGAGGGAGGGCAAGGCAGTCCATGAGCCTGCCTTGGGCTGAGGGACTCAAGTTTGAAACCCTGCAGCAGACTCACTGCAGCTCTGGGCACCTGAGCTCTTAGCTGCTTTGATCCTTGCCTTCCTCAGGTGAAAAATGAAAGGGGTAGACTAGGTGTGGATCTGGACACTCTTTTCACTGTTAGGATGCTATCATAATTCTGAGGAACACATTTTGTTTTCTCTATGGAGAGGAACAGGCACTAAAAAGATTAAGTAGGTGAACTCAGTGAATCTTGTCCAATATAAGGACTTTAAGAGTGCATGGCCTCCATATGTGAAACATAAAAATAAAAACCTACTTACTGTTTCGGCAAATTCAATCCTCCAAAACTTTAAATATCAAAGCCTGGAAAAAATTCCTGCTTGTATTTCCTTTTGTTTTTGCTTGTCCAATAAAACTATGTTGAATTGGAAACAGATAGTTATAACCCTCCATTAATCAAAGCTTTTTCTTGGAGTATAATTCCAAGAGGAAGATGCAAAAAGGAACCAGAAACACCTTATGACAAGTTTTGTTTTGTTTTATTTTCATTTCAAAATATCTATTTTATACACACTTATTTACTAGATTTAGTGTGCAATGTATCTCCATCCTTATCTACGGCACTTTGGTTTCCAGCTCAAGCTCTGGAATGAACCCTGGGTTGAAATCCTACCTCCTGCATTTGCTTAGGGAGTTCTTTATCCTAAGGCTTAGTGCTCTCATCTGTAAGATGAAGATAATGACACCTCACAGAATTGGGGGGATTAAATGAGATAATATATATGTCAAGTGCTCAGAGCAGTGTTTGGCCCAAGGAAAGTAGTCTACTAATGTTATCTCTTATTAATACCATTACCAGATGGTGGGAACTTAATGCCAAGTAGGAATTAGCTTTGAGGAGTCTGAAGGGGGAGGTTCAGGAAGAGGGAGAAAGAATATACCAGAAAAAAGAACCCCAGAAAGCCTGGAAGCAAAGGTGAACATGGGAAGTTTTGAAAACTTTCAGTAGCTCAACCTGGCAGGAAGTTGGGTGGTGGGTGGAGGGCAGAGATGGAAATTGAGGCTGAAGAAGGAAGAAGGGACTGGAAGGCCGCTTGAAGTTTAGATGTGCCACTGAATGGCCTCTTAACGCCAAGGACCCATCATCATGATTAAACAGGTGCACGAAGCACACCAGAGATATTACAGTAGCAAAGTAATGCAGAATCCTTAGCCAAGTGCCCTCCAGATCACCTTCAAAAACTACGTTCTTTGATTAAAAATGAAAAGGCTTCCATACTTCCCACACCTCTCCTCTGCATGATGGCCATCCCAGCCACTGTCACGGCGCCCGGCCAGTATAGACAGTCCTTTCTGCTGGCAAGGGAACCACCTGCACATGAAGAGTCAGCCACTAGGGATCCTGGTGACATTACCTTACTTTCTGTCCTAGCTGACAAATGCGACCCACAGCCCCTGCACCCTCAGGCTCGGTCTGGCCAGGGTATCCCTCACCTGTGTGCCTTGCCTATGTGAGCCCTCCCATCCTCCATCCCAAGGCAGTCTCATTTCCCAGGCTTCAGTTTGTGCTCTTCACACCTCAGTGGCTCCCTATTTCACTCAGTGGCAAATCTAAACTCCTCCATGCAGCATTCCAGTCCCTTCTTTCTTCTTCAGCTCGGTTTCCATTTCTGCCCTCCACCCACCACCCAACCTCTTGCCAGGTTGAGCTACTTGAAATTTCTCAAAACTCCCCATGCTCACCTTTACTTCCAGGCTTTCTAGGGTTCTTTATCTGGAATATTCTTTCTCCCTCTCCCTGAACCTCCCCCTTCAGACTTCTCATAGCTAATTCCTACTTGGCCTTAAGTTCTCAGCTTATATGGGAGCCTTTCTTAACTGTAGAAGACTTGGTCAGGGGCCTGCTTACATGTTCCATGGCATTCCAGTCCTTACCCTTATCAGAGTTGGGTTTTTTTCCAAATATCATTGTGATAGGTATATGCTTATTTGTCCTATTCCAAATAATAAATTCCTTGACAGCAGGGGCTGTTTTACCACTGTACTCCCAGTCCTGAGCACAGAGCTCTTTACATAGTAAGTCCTCAATAATATTTGTTAAATAGATTTTTTTATGTTTATCAGATTAATTCATATATTCATCTTGTGCTCAACATGAAAGGCACATTGATTATAAAAGTCATTCTTAGTACACTGCAACGTTAGAAACTTCCAGGCACTAGCCAACCACAGAAGAGATAGGGGCCTAATGAAACATCGACCCTCAGCTTCTCGCCATCCCATCCATCCTGGGGAATAACAACCTGCATGCTGCAGAGAGCTCCTGGCAGAGCTGCTAAATTTCCATTGAGGAAAATATTACTAGCTTATTTATGCATCTTCAAGGCTGTCCCTTCCATCCCAAACACTGAAGAACCCCAGGATGGGGAATGGTATTTGTTGTGGGAATATAAGGAGCATAGATCCATGAGGAGTCAGTGGGAAGATCCACATAATGAAGTCATGACTGGTTGTGTGGAAAAGTTTGGGACATAGATCTTTTGAAATATTTTGTTTATGATTAAGAAAACCTGTGAGGTTTTCCAACCCCTGTACCACTGTAATGCATGTGGGTGTGTGTAGGTGAGCTGGGCAGTTCTCTTCCTTGTGTCTTATGACTAAGTACTAATTATTTAAGAGTGATTTTCTATACCCTCCTCTACCCTGATTTAACCCAGCATTTTACCCAGGCAGACTCTCCTGTAAATCATGAGTCAGTGGAGGAATATTTCAAATACCTCTATTCCAATCACAAACACTTTTTTCTGGAATACCCCTCTCACTTCACTTTTGACTTTATGGCCATTCTACTTTCTCCAGACTTTTAATCCTATTTCAGTGACCATTTTTGGCTCCCATTATGGATCCTGAAACTTGGCTTTTCTCAAGTTTTCCCTCTTGATCTTTTAGAACTTTGGTTTCTTAAACTCAATGTTTGGCCAGTTCCACAACTAGACTTTAGTTACCCTGAACAAGTATTTTTTTTTAATATGGAATGCTTCATGAATTTGCGTGTCATCCTTGCGCAGGGGCCATGCTAATCTTCTCTGTATCATTCCAATTTTAGTATAGGTGCTGCCGAAGTGAGCACTGAACAAATATTTTTTTATCTCTCTTTTGCTAGAGATACGTATTTCAAATACATCGAAAACCAACTTAAAAAACAAATAGCCATTCTAGAACCAATGCCCATGGTGGACTTTGGACCACCTTACCCCAGCCACACAGTGGGCTAGTGTTTCCCAAAGAGTAGGACCTGTTCCACATTAGCTGGTGGGTATGCGGTGGTACACTGGCCTGGCGCTGAACACCGGTGATCCACAAGGTGAATGAGAAAAGCACTCTTTTTTCGTTTCTCTGTTATTCCTTCTGATTCCAGTAAGAATAAAGTCTCAGTGTTAATCATGAACACATTTCCCATACTTTACAATACTCTAACACAGAAGAAATCAATAACTGTTGTTTCCTTTTATTTAGTAGTTACTGTCTCTTTACAGCACATATTTGTCTTCTGTTTATAGTAGTAATGTTTTCAGAGTAGTTTACCTTACACCCAAATACTATTTAAAAGGTACATTATGTAAAGAAAATATTTAAATAATCATACAAGCACAGGTAGTGTGTGGCCATGATAAAAAACATGACATTGCTCATGAATTGCTGAACTTTGGCAGGCAATAAAAGATAGGCCAAAGTTGTACATCAAAATCAGACATAGATATTAGGAATTGCTTAGATATTTTCTGACTCTCAAGATACCAGGTTTTCTTTAAATCAGCAGTAAAAACATTTTCATTAATTCTCTAAGCATTTCTTAAGGACATTTTTAAAAACACAGACTCCCTACTTCTATCCCTACCCTTTTCTTCCTCAAAACCATGAAATGTTTGTTCCATAGACTACAGCACTCATGAGTCAACCAAAAAAAAGGATCCTTTAGTCTCATAATTACCAACGGAATAAGCAGAACTTTCAGAAAACAAGCTGGTGTTCAAGAAAATAATTTTCATTGCCAGCACCTAACCACCGGTCTCTTTCTTAAGAAGAGGATGAGGCCCACAGGGTAATAAAAGGCCCTATAAAACCACATAAAAGTTCCACATGTGCTACTCTCTGAGAGGCCTTCAAGGGGGTAAGGGCTGCAGGGGGTCAGGGGAACAGGGCTAAGAGCAAGACAAAAAAAAAATCTTGCTTCTGGAGAAGCAGCTCTTCTTACACAAAAATCTAATTAACATAACAGGTTCCTGTTTGCAGAAGATCTTGTTATCAGTGAAAAACAACAACAATAATAATAATAACCCTAATAATAATAAGATGAGTCCTAGCAGTTGGGGTTTCTGCAATTACAGTGTGAATTGCTTGAGAGGATTACATGAAGTGCTCTTGGCTTGGAGGGGGAAGTAAGACGCTCGGGCTTGCAAGTCGCAAGCAGCTGCTTAGGGGCCGTGCACCTGCCGGTTCCAAGGCTGTTTTCACCTCGAGAGGAAAACAGGCCCCTTCTCTTTCCCTTTCACAGCCCCCAGTCCAAAAAACACCCCTAAGAAGCGGGGAGCAATGGAGAGAAAGATGAGAGGAGAGAAAACGGCGGCAAAATATAAAACTAAAAAAGTTCGTCCGTAACAGCAGAGCGGCTCCCTCACTTAGTGAAAAAACCTCGGAGCCGGGGAGCGAGGGGAAAGGTAGGGGGCGGGAGGAGGGCGAAGAGTGGGAGGCAATGACTTCATTCTAATGCGGCAACAGACCGAGCCTGATATTGGCAAAGTTTCAACGAAAATGGGGGGGCGGGGGGGCGAGGGGGCGGGCGGAGAAGAAAGAACTCTTTTACTGTTTCAGGCGTCTAAGTCTTCCCGAGGAGCATAAGCTCAGCTCGACATTCTGGGAATAGCAATGAGGCACACACAACAATCAAAACACACTAAATCTGTTTGATGATTCAAACACATCATGCATCTGCACCCGCAAAATAGGACTTCAATTAAATAACCTTGCAGATTTGAACAGGAAAAGAAGGGAGAGCGTGAGGATTTTTAATTAGCAACTCCGAATACAAGCAGTTCTATAAAAAATTAGGTGTTTGCACTACACTTTATTCTAAACTGAGTTGTAAGCGTGTAAGCTAAAGAGCACGAACAGCTCCTCCCTAACACTGGCTTGAAGTTGTGTTTTCCTTCCTTATCCAGAAGAGTATAGGAAGCTGTTTCCACGAGGCCTTTACCAAAGAAGTGAGAAAAGTCTGTGATGGTTTTTGGTATGCATTTACACAAACACGCATACACCCAGGCCTTTCCTGTGTTACAGGAAAACTCTATATGATTTCTTGAAACAAAACACACACTAAACAGAAAAAGAATAAAAGCCCATGCCTCAAATGGGGTCATTGTGCACTCTAATTTCTATTCTAAGAATTTTTGCTTATATAGAGGGGTTTTTATTTCTGTGTAGGGATAAATTATTTCACAACGCAGTTATTACTTGGTCTTTGAGCACATGATCTATCATATATGTTTGAGTCCACACTGTAGAATATCACACAGTTGCTATGAATGATGCACTTGAATGACCCAGAGAAGCATTTTTTTGTTGTTGTTAGAGAGATCCAGATTCTATTTTCAGACTGACTTCCAAATAAGCTTGGCCTGATCTCTGCTTGCTTTAAAAAAAATCAAAAGGAAATAATTCATATTGAAAAGTGGAAAAGTGTTTGTAAAACTCCCTCTTTGGACTTGGAAACACTTCCCTCTTCTATTGAAAAATTATTCTACCTGCAACCTAAGTGGAAACTTGAAGAAATAGGAACAAGTTTTTGAAACGTCCCAGACCACATTTCCCCTGACCAAAAAAGGCTCCAAATGTATCAGTAACCTGACAAAATATAAATAAAACCTATTGCAAATGTAAGCATTTTTCTCAACATGAATCTCTGAGATTAATACAAAGACTATTTAGCAAAAGAAGAAATCCAAATTTGCAAATTAATAAGGTCTGAAAATGAACAAATCATTCTTAGAATCTGAAAATATAAATGACTCACAGAAAGGGAGGCAAGAGTTCCAGCATAGGAGCATGAACATAAAAGGTCTCACCACATTCATATTTTCAGAGTAATTTGACCAATGGCAGCAGTTACACTTTTTAGAAAGCACACAACTTTGGGTCCGAACAGAGTTCAAAAGGAACTCAAGCTAGGGATATTATATATACCCATCAGTCCCAGGGAAAATATGCCCCTTTTAAAAGCCTGCAAGCCTTAAGTAAAGTATGAAAAAAAGATGGACAATTCTGTTAATCATGGAAGTGGAAATTGCCTGCACTTGTGAAAGCAGGAAAGTGCAGCGTTCACAGCATCCCACAGCCAGATTCCCCTCGGTAAATGGTGAAGCTCTGCCTCCCAAGGCAGAATGAGGCCAGATTTTGGGTGAGTTCTTCCTTAATGGAAATGAGGAAGGCACTTCAACCTGAGAAACAGGAATCCCAAGTCTCAATCTTAACTCAGTGTGGCCTTAAGGAAATAACTTGCTCTCGCCTCAGTGTTTTCACCTATGAAATGAGAGTTGAATCATTAGGTAGTCTCAGAGATGGCATCTGGTTCCAAAACACTGTGATTCTGTGAGTAGAACCAGACAAGACCTACAGTATATTTTGCACAGAGTGGTAGACAAGATTTCTATTCCTCTTCCACTGCCAAGATTAAACTCCCCAAAGAAGTTGACTCCCCAGTAACTCACAGCTTCAAATGGAAGCTCTTCAGTTAGGCTAAGAAATCCCAAAAGAGTCTTAAAAGAATAAAAATTAATGATCTATTATGGAGCCCCTGGAAGTTCTGACCTCTCACCCATCTTTAAAGCTCTGGTATTTTCCAAAGTACATCCTGTGCAGTGTGGGTTCAGAATCTCGGTGGGGTATGGGGTGAAGGGTACTTGATGAGCCTACTCACAACTCCTTTCCCCACACTCAGACCCACATCCCACAGTAACACATGGCTACTAGTGGGACTGTATCCCACGGGGTGCCAGGAGGGAAAACGGTAAAAGCATGGTGCTCCCTCTACTCTCATTCACCCAGGCCTGGCCAATCAGTCTCTCCTCCCAGCTTCCGTTCTCCTTCAAGATTTTGCACATGTTCACATGTTCTATGTGAATCTTTCTCCTTCACAAATTGGTACCATATAGAGTTTAGCACTCAGCTGATGTTAATTATGCCCTGTGACATCTCATACTTTTTAAAATAGCATTTCCTCAAGTGTGATATTACTCCATGTATATATCAAGTGTGGTATTAATCCTCAATGTGACTCTGTAGTCAGCTTCTAGCACACACTGGTTAAAACAAAGCTACACACACTCCACAGCAAAATGTCTCAGAACAATCAGTTAACATACTGGTGTTCAAGTGGTCTAGATAGTACTTGGATTTCCCAAGCTTTTTTTTTTTTATCAGAAAATCTTTTCCAATCTCTATAACAGAGTTTCACTTAAGAATTAAGATTCAGAAGTTCACTTATTCATTTGATCCTCATGCCACAAATAGTTACCCAGCATCTGCTTCCTGTCAGGCATAGCTATGCTAGGTGTGGGGCTATCAGAGGGAGAATTCCCAGGATCTCAGTCAAGTGGGGAAAATGTAATAATAGCTAATCATAGTCCAATGTGATGGGTACAGTAACAGCACTATGCACAGGATAACAGGCATGTCCAGGGGAGAAGCGGTCAGGGAGACGGAAAACTTTCTCCACAGGGTGGAGTCAGAAGTGAGAATGTGAGGGAGCCAACAAATTACTGACATGTGTAACAATTCACAATTTATAGTTTTTCTCTTATATTGGTACAACACCTGAGCACTTGCAATATATCAGATATTGTGACTTTAGCTGTGCTTTGATTTGCCTTTCTGAGGGGTACTTTGCCTTTAGAGTTTTCCCATATGTTTTTTCATATCTGAGAAATGCCTCTATCCCAACAAATTTGGATCTCCCATATATGTCTTGTTTTCACATATTCCTTAGGGAAAAACTCACTATGCAACATCTGTCAAATTCTCAAGGAAATACTATTGTAATCTTTTTCAAAATGGTCAGACGTAAATGTTGAAAGCCTTGTGAATAGTACAAATCACGTGAAAGGGCTATGTTTGTTCCTAGGAAAAGTCTGATTTGGGATTCCTCAGTGGCGGAGCACCGACAGAGAGGCTTTGGGGCCCAGAGGGAGACGAACATGACAGCAAGGTGGTGTGCCTGCCAAAGGCCCTTACAGGCCCTGCCACGGTAGTGGCCCAGGGCTCATGCTGGCTCATGGGCATTGCTAACCTGTCGGTCTGCCTGGTAAGATAATTTTCTGCACATGTTCTGACCTTAGACCAGCCAAATCCGTTTGATAATAACTTGAGGTTTGTTGGGATTCTGTAACATTTACATCATTATCAGTTCTCTCCCAAAGAGAAGCATGCTGGGCCACCTCCGTGGGACCAGCCTCTGATTGCTCCTCTAAAATAGAAGTTCAACACCACCCAGCTTTCTCCAGTGACATGTCCAGTTCATAACATAAGAGCCTACATTCTTCCACTCATTAAGATAATTATGAGAAAGAATGTAAGGTAGGTCTTTTCCAGCCCTACCAGGTACAGCAAAGAAGAGATCCTTCCTCCTCCCCTATTCTGACCCTAAAGAAATTTTCTTTGTTTTTTTTAAATCAAGCATAGGAAACAGTGGCAAGATGATGGGCCAGGGGAAGAGAAGGCTGGTGTGTGGGAAGCAGCAATAGCTTCTGGGCCCGTGGCAGACTCCATTCATTCAGCAGTGAGTGGAGCTCCAAACTAGAAGTCAAGCACCCTGAGTCCGGGCCCAGCTCTGCTGCTTAATAATCATGTGACATTTTCCTTGACTTCACATGGAATAAGAAAGTCCTTCCCATGTCGTCCCAGGGTGCTTAACAGGTTGAAATGAATTAAAATAGGTAAAAGCAGTGTGTGAAGTCTAAGGCGCCCAGTACAGTGTCCAAGGCCTCTCTCATTATAACAGGCTCTTTGGTCCAGACACTGGGCCCCAGGGTCAGACCCCCCTGGCAGAATCCTGCTTCTGTCTCATGGCAGCTGGATGACCCTGGGCAATTTCCACTCTCCAAGTTTCATGTCCTTCTTCTTTAAAATGGAGAGTACCAAGCCTCAAAGGGTTGCAAGGGTTTAATGAGATCGTAAACATCTTACCCCGACGGTATCTGAAACAGAAGTCTCTCAGTGAGCGCTAGCTCACACCGTTGGTGAAGAGCTACTGTCAGCGGCTCACCTTATTGCCCCAGTGTGGGACGTGAGTCTCATCAAGGGTGCTTGGTGACCCATCGCATATAAATCCACATGCTACTTCCTCTTTTGAGGCTTTCCTCCCTCCCCAACCCTGGCCAAGTTCATTTGTTTCTCTCCCATTCCACTTCTGTTTTGATGTTCTACTGTACTTATTAGGCACCATTTTGTAATTTATTCACTTGTGTCCTCTACTAGATCATAAGAAACTTGATGCCAGGACTCTGTCCAATTCATCTCAGATCCCCCATGCCTAAAATAGTGCCTGCCTCATAGTTGGTAATAACAAATGCTTAGGGGATTGGATATGCAAGTATATAATGTTCTGCTGCAAGTCGACCCTCACATAAGTGATGGAGACGTAACTATACAAGTGACATGATACAGGGAAATAGCAGTATGCTCAGGGTCTAGAGAGACTTAATGCTGGCATCCTCTCCCTCTCACTCTATTGCATGGACTTATGCAGATCTGGTATAAGCAGTTCAGACAAACATTCGTAACTCACTTACTGGCCCTGTAGAGCCAATAAAAATGAAGTGAGACAGTAAATTGTTGGGAGTAAATTTTAAAAATTCAGTTGATTCCATCTTTCTCCAGAGTTTTCATCCCTAATATAATGTCACAAAATCCTCAACTCCAGACCAAAGAGAACAAACAAACTGTCCCAGAATCAGAAATGAAAGCAGGGGCCAGGACTAGACGGAGCTCGTGGTTTCCCACATAGTGTGATTCCCAAACAGAACCGCAAGACACTGCCCCCTCAATAATTCTTCCCATAAATTTTTCCCCCCTTCCAAACCAACTTGAAATTCTTGCCATTTAGGTAAATTTAGGTATGTGTGTGTGTGTGTATTTAAGGTGGGGGTAGGGGTAGGCTACACATGGCATCTTCAGAAACCCCTTTTGCAGAAATGGCTGTTATCTTTTCACTTGCCTTTCTTATTAGCATATTAGCATCATCCATGGGAATGTACCTTATAAATCATAAAAATTATTACTATATTAACAGAATAATCTGTCAATCAGCTTTGTGGTCCCACATAAGATAGCTTGGTCTTAGGGAAAGAGAAATTAGAAAAGACAGATTTCAATCAGACCCTCAGACTGCTATGGGACTTCAACCAGGCGTCCCTTGGAGAAGGTGGGCCAGAGAGAGGTGACTTAATAGAACCTGGGCCTGGGCAGCTGGGAAGGAAGCATAATGATGGAAATAATGTCGAGATTCAATCCTACTGTCACCTGAATCTCCTCACCATTCTTTTTGTTGGTGTTTTCAAGTAAGGTATACGGAGTCCGGAGCAGGTGCTCGCCCCAGGACAGGCCTTGGTATACAGTGGTGTGAATGCCGGTGGAGTATGTCCCCTTAGGAGCACACAGTCCTACTGTGAGAGGAACGTATTACACAAGTAGGCATACTGATTAATAGTTAATTTTAAAACATGCTAGGAGCTAAAAGGAAAAGGACCAACAGATTAGGAGGCATGAGAACCTACCTTTTGGACTGAGTGTGGAAATGGATTTACCTTGACACTAATGAAGTTTAAATTTCATTAAAAACCTCTCATTGGCATGGCCTCCTGCCAAGGGTCTAGTGTTGAGGGAGCCCTACAGCATGTTCACACAGCTGTATGTTTTCTTAAAATTTGCAAATGTGAAATATTTTAACTGCAACCAGTTAAGACCATTGTCTCTCTCTACTCAGGTTTCCTGTCATATTTCCCCTTATGTTGTGTGGAGTTGGAGGGCCATGGGCATCTTGGGAGTCTAATTAGAGGAAAACTGAGGTGGGCACACATTTCATTTGGATTTGGTGGGATTACTACAAAGTGTAGTTAAGTTACTGCTAGCATCCCAGTGTAGGACTGTCTTCCAAAAACACCTCCCAGCCTTTTTACCAATTCATGCTCAGGCCTACAGGGTGTCCCCTGATATGACTGTGTCCTGCATTGCCTGGCTCCAGAAATAGATAGGCACTGGAGAAGAAACCAGGCCTGAAGTACAGGGGGCAAGATAGAGCTTTGGCCCATGTGAAAATACTACTACTAAATGTTTGTACAGCGTTACTAATAAAAAAAGTTATTAAGCTGAAATGAACTCTCCTAAACTGTCAACAATACAAAACACATTTTAGTTATCATGCTAGAGAAAAACTATCTTTCTATTCTCTATTAATGTTATAATATTGCTGTTATATGAAGGGACAATCAAAAGATATGTTAACCATGTCAATTATATCTCAATTAAAAGTATGTTAGCCATGTCAACTATATCTTAACAATAATAACAAAAAAGATATGCAGTCTAAGAATGCAGGAGAATATCTATTAAAACAGTGGTTATGATACTAGTATCATTTTTACATTTATTATGATTTGTGATGTCTATTTTTATTCTAAATAAATATTCACTTCTAAGTGTAAATTTATATTCATGATTTTGTATTCTTTTTCTTAAAGAGAACCTCTGAACTGTATAAGCTTCAGACCCAACAAAACCTGCCTCTGGTCATGCCTTATCTGTGGACATGCCATTTCAGCTGAAACCCAAAGAAAGTGAAGAAAACATCCATGAGGAAAGAAAATCTGGGACCATGGCAAGAGCATGTGGAAAGGCCTAGAGGTGAGAAGGAGCTTGAAAAGTTCACATGTAAAACCACGAGTCCCATTTATTTCTAATGACCCTCGTTTACTATTTAAAATAATGGATATTTGGTATAGTAGAATTGAAAAGCCCAGAGAGGCACAAAGAAGAAAAAAAAGAACTACCATATGTCTCCCAGTTTTTTACTGGAAAAATATGATTGCTCCAGTTATACCACAAGGACCCTGGACCAGGTCAGGTAACTCTAGAATGATCTAGAATTTCGGGTCTTTTAGAGCATTGTACAAATGTAAGGAATTTGACTGCTCTTTATCATCATTATCTCCCTCATCATCATTATTAATGCCCAATCAAGAAATAACATTAAAAATACCTTATTTTAAATCTTTTGTCAATGTCATCAGTGTAGAAAGATATACTGGTACTTCTGTGGCTGTAAAGACATAAGTGAAGAAGGATCCCTTAAGATTCCTTTAAAGTGAATATTTATTGTTCTGCTGCCTGCCACCTGCTTTTATTCTAGAAACAGCTCTTCTCTGGGAAAACTAACCCTACCACTGCTTCAACCCTATGATTTTGAGAGTGGCAGCCATAGTTCTTCCTCCCAACTCTCAACCTCAGTTGATGGGTCTGGGATTGGGTACATGACCCATTTGGGCCAATCTAAATCCTACCCCATGATTTTCTGGCTAGAGCTCAGAGAGCTTTGGCCCTCTCTGTAAGTGGAAACAAATGGATGATGTGGGTTTGAGAGCAGTAAAAGGCCATGTTTCAAGCCAAATAGAAGTCAGTCTGAGAAAATAAGGTTAGGGGTCTGGGAGAGGAACAGAATAGAAAGATGATTGTCCTGGTGAGTGTTTTCAGAGAATCCCTGTTATTAGACATTGCTGAGACCTAGCTGCCCTTATGGCCTTTCCTGCTGATTGGCTAGGTGAAACAGTATATCCCACTCTTAAAGTTGTGTGTCTGCTACTTGGAGCAAATAATCCCTAATATGCTAAATGTGATGCCTCAAATGGATCTTTATCAAATATAAGTCACCGAGCTAGACTCAGGGTTACTAAGAAAGAAGACACAGATAAGAATTAGCATACCGAGTGTCTACTGAATTTCTGGAACTGTATGTGAACTTCTGAATTTCTTCCTTACAACAACCCTAAAAAGTATTGCTTTTAGGAAACTGGGTTTTGGTGTGGTCCAAGCTCTCACAAGAAGTAACAGAAGCAAAATTTGAACTTAGATCTGATTGCATATCTCATTCTTATTTCTCTGCTACATGTTGTCCTTTTTTGGGGTCTTATAATACAATTCAGAAAAGAGATATTTATGCAAATAATATAATGGGATACAAGCTGATGCAAACAAGGAATGGCAAAAGATAGATGAAGCAGTGAGTGTGGACTGACCACCCGAATTCTACACACCAAATTGGAATCCTGAATTCTTATTACTGCTGTTAAATCCTGGCCTTGCCATGAACCTAAAAACGTCATTGTTATTAGATAAAAGCCATAGTCAAGGCTGCTCACTTAAATATGTTCAGATCTACAAGCTAGAGGTAGAAAATAAAATCTTCAAAGACTTAGAAATTTTACTGGGAGAGGAATAATGTTTAACCAGGTCTATAATAAAATGCAGAAGAATCAGCAAAAAACAGCCATCCAAAGACAAGGCAGGGAGAATGGGTCTAAACCACAGCAGAAAGTACTTAAGTCTTTTACATGGGAAAACTGTTGGCTGATAGTAAGGGCTGTTAAACAATGAAATGGGTTACCAAGGCAAGCTAAAGAATCTCCTCATCTACAGGCCTTTAAAATAGTAAAATTTTCTTGGTTTGAATGGCTTTACGTGTGGTCTTCCTTGAGGCGGGGTGGGGTCAGGGAGCTATGGAGGGAAGAATGACCCTTCCAATCTCTTCCCAAAGCCTGGGATTCTCCCTACCTGATGGTCATCACCTTGAGAAAGGGGCTCTTTGCCGTTTGTCAACCTACTGCCTCTCCTAGTTCTAGCCTATCTTAGTAATGCACTAATTCACAACTGCTGTAGAAATGATTGAAATATTTAGACATAATGGAGGAAGTTTAATAGGGTCCAGTGGGAAACCCAGGTGTTTAGATCAGCTTAAAAATAATAACCACCTCCCCTGCTGGGGGCTTTCTATTCACAATCAGCTCTGCTTTTATTCTTAACCATAAAGGCTACCTCAGACAGGAAATTATTCACGTGATTGGTCTTTACAAGTGCTGTTGGGTTTAAACTGAGGGCTGTAGAGGTCATTAGTGGGCAGCCATGTGATTAACCTTTGCTAGCCCATTGCTTTCGCACTTTGTTAACAGCTTCCATTATTGCCCCTCTGAGTCTTGAGGAAGTTGTTTACTGACAGTATTAAAAATACATAGCTACAAATTCTTAAGAGCCTTGTGTTAAAGGGAAAAAACAAACCCTATCAACATCTTATAGCCAGCCAACTTGGGAACCGAGAAACCTCTAATTTGCCATAAAGGTTTATCCAGAACTGCATTAAGTAACACTACATTTAGCTCAATGGTAGGCCCTGACGTCACTCCTTTCTTTCATATTTATGTATGTTACAGGGGCACCAGAGAATTTTAAAATTTGAAAGGGGAACTGTAAACCCTCTGGAAATAGTTGAGGCCTGGATTCTTATTTCTGAGGAAACTAGGATGAATGTGTTTGGGGAGGAGAGTGGAGAAAAGGCTGATAGGAAAATGTCCCTCTTAAGAAAAAGTCTTGCCCTCACCCACATAAAGCAACCAAGAGTATAAGAAAGGATTTTTACGTGTGACTCGGGGAATAAACGATGGTTGTTCTGGCTTTCGCCCCTCTCCGCACCCCCACCCTGGGCTGTAAAATGTCTTGGGAGGCATTTCCTAGAATTGTTTGTGCAAGAAAGACCATATTGATGTTCCCAACTAGTGATATGCCTAAATGCTACTTAAAGGATGGCATTCTTCAAATGATCCTCAGTCCACGAGCCCTCCCACTGCCCCCATGACCTTCCTTGGAGAAGTGAATGTCCTCCCTATGACCCACTCCCCCCCACCACCTCAGCATAAGATTTCTCCCCAAGCACTTTCCCTTTATATTCTGAATCCCAGTGAAGAATTTAACTCCCAGCTTCAGAGTATCTAAAGCGTTCCCTTTCTGGGTTAGAATTCATAGTCAATGGGGGAAAAGGTCCAGAAGGTGATTCAAGAGATTGATTCCCTTATTTGTGTGTGTGTGTGTGTATATATATATATATATATATATATATATATATAGCACACAGTAAATACATATAAAAGATGTGTGTGTGTGTGTGTGTATAAAAAATGAGTAGGAAAGGAAACTATTAGAATCCCACATAAAATGTCTGTGCTACAAAGATTTAGAGAAAAGGAAAATTACAAAAAGAGAAATGATTCCCCTTCAGCTGACATGACTTTTTGTTTGTTTGTTTGTTTCTATTTTGATGCTATTGCTCTAACTTACTCATATGCTGTTTAAAATGTAAGCTATAGACCCAAACTCTTTCCCTGACAGTAACAGGGCAAGTATTATTTCTGTCAAAGAAAAATATGAATTAATTAATGTCCTTATTAAAAGAAGACAAGCATAATAAGTGGGGCTACTGCATTCTCCCAGAGCTATCTGTTATATGCTATAATGTCCCCTGATTTTCTTTGAATTATACCAGACTTTAGTTCCCACATATACACTCTGGTCAAAAAGCACAAAGAAACAAACAAAAAAAGGTTCAATTTCCTCTTTAAAATACCTTTATAACTTTTAAAACTGACAGGCCACACATACCTGTATTTCATGATAGAAGAGTGGAGATGGAATTATTGCTAAGATAAGACTTTGTATTTTATGTCAAATTGTATCTGGAAACTCATTTTAAAAGTGGAATTATAACCCGTCCACCCCCCAAAAGCAGGGATTTGAGATGAAAAATGCCAAAATAACTTTAATTATAGGTTTGTTGGGGGTGTGACATTAAAATATCAGTCACTGGAAAACTTCACATTGTTAATGTGTCACTCAAAAACTTTGAAATTTGTGTTATACCATTACTATTTATTTGTACATTCTTGGTCTCTAAAGCACATTTGCTACCTAAGAGCCCAATTCACTATAACAAGTAGCCCAACATTTTCACATTTCTTTTAAAATCAGAGTTAAATATAAACCACTGTAGGCTTCTTGATGTAAAATTTCTATTCCACTTTTGTAGATTTTTTTAATTGGACTGAATCATATATAAATTTTTAATGCGGAAAAATAACAAATTTCAATTTAACCTACAATCGTTCCCTTTTTTTCCTACAAAATTCAAAATAATATTGTGGCACTGGGGAAAAATCTATAGTAGCCTCTAACATCAAGCTACTGTTTCTTAGCCTAGACGTATTGTGGACAGTAAGTGGTTTTCTCAGGTCCCTCTCCCAAGCTGCATGACAAAGGAAACCGTGGAGACTGGGCCACCATAAAGCAACACGTTCAACCCTCAGCCAAGCTCTCACTGATCCTCAGGAACGGTTTCACACAGCCCTTGTTGACTAATTATTACAAGGAACCACAGTGGCTATTTTAAACATTCATCCTCAAGGGCCCACCCCTTGACTTCCTTCAACTTGACCTCACTTGCAGGATACAACCTCACAGCTCCCTTCTCTGAGAAGGTCAGTCAGCATGAGCTCCTTGCCTGGGTCCTTCACCAAACGAGACCTGTGCCCTGGGCTGTCTGAAGTTCCCTCCATCTATGCTCCCCACCCTCACTGGGCAGCCCCCACTTGACGGTGCCTCTTTCTTTAAGGCATATATGTTGCTGCCTGGTCACAGCTAACCTTGATCCAGAGTCCATCATGACAACAGCATTTTCTATCTCCTCTGCCCCATCCCTGTGTCTGAGAACATGTCCAGCTATCCCCTATCCTCACAAATTTCCTTTGAGGTCACTCTCTACCTCCACTTGCACTTCTCCAAACTCAGTGCTTGGCCTTCTTCCTTAGTCCTCAGTCTTTCATAATTTCTGTCATCATTATCTTCTTTGGTAAGCTCATCAAAACCAGAGCTATGACCCCGATCTAGACTTATTGTAGACAGTAAGTGGTTTTCTCAGATCCCTCTCCCAAGCTGCATGACAAAGGAAACCAGAGCTACAAATTCCTCAATCCCCATTTTTAACTTTCAGAGCCATTGATTTATTCCTCAAACTAAAATCTTCTTTCCCCATGAAACTAGCCCTTCTTCTCAACTTCCTCATTTCAATAGATGTTGTTATTAATGTCCCAGAG
Organism: Manis pentadactyla; assembly: GCF_030020395.1. Lineage (NCBI taxonomy): Eukaryota > Metazoa > Chordata > Mammalia > Pholidota > Manidae > Manis > Manis pentadactyla. The sequence continues at coordinate 112,740,655 of NC_080019.1, forward strand.
CCATTCTCCATGGCCAATGAATTATCATGATACTTATAATGAAATCCAAATTCCTTTCCATGGTCTAAAACTCTCCATATAATCTCTAACCTCATTACCTGAGACCCTTCACTGGCTCACCATGATTAGCCACTCTCATCTTGCTTCTACTTCTCAAACCCACCATGCTTCTCTCTCTTGGGGGGTTTTGCACATTATCATCTCTCCTCCTGGAACTCTACCCCCCAAATCATTCTGGGTTGGCTCATTGTCATCTGGCCAAAATGTCATCTCATCAGAAAGAAGGTCCCAGAAACTCTGTTGTATCACACTGCCATAACAACTTTTATGTCTGATACTGATCAGCTAAGATTAAGAAATGATGAGTAGCTAAACTACAGTAGTGACAAGAGGCAGGCAAAGGAAAAGATGGACTTCAGAATTGATTAAGAAGCAAAATCAAGAGAATTTGATGACAGTTATACAAATAGAAAGCATGGAAAAGTTATGGGTTATTCTTAGATTTCTACCATGGGGAACCAGATCTATGTTAGAGTTATTAAGCAGAATCAAAAATATAATTCAAAAACCTGGTTTTGGAGGAAAAATGATCAGCTCAGTTGAAGATGTGCTAGAGTTGTGATGTCTACAGTGCAGACGGACAGATTTCCATGAGGCAGTTGGAAATATGGGTCCAGAGCTCATGAGAAAGTAATTGAAACTATATGAATAGAAGATATAGGGTATTAAAAATTAGAGCAGAAGAGGAACCCAGAGGCCACTGGAGAACACCAACATAAAAGGCAAGAGAAACTCATGAAACAGAAGGATAGCAGAGTATGAAGCAAACTGTGGAAGCCAAGCAGAAGTTTAAGAACAAGGGAGAAATCAACAGTGTCATACTACAAGTATGTCATCTAAGATACAGACTTTAATAGGCCGCTGGACTTGGCCATTATGCCATTAATTAATTCAGTGAGAACAGTTTCAGAGACAAGGTGGAGGCAAAAGTCAGACCACATCAGGTCAAAGAGCATAGGAGCCAATGCAAGGAGGAGAAAGAGACTTCAGTTAGGCCCCAGCTCTGAAGGGGGAATTGAGAAGAGGGCAATAATTAAAGGGTGTGTAGAGAATAAAGGACAGAGGTAGGTTCTTTATTTTTTATGAGTAGAGAGACTTAGTTGTTTTGGTATGTTGAGAAGAAAAAATGGCAAATTGAGACAGAAAGAGACTTTCAAGGTCTTCCCAGCTGACACTGGCTCATTACTGCCAGTCTCTATCTCTCACTCTGTCCATCCACCTCACCCCAAAGGCCCCCTGGACTGGAGCTGTGAGGCTGTAGGGAAGCTGCGGAGGTGGAGGAGGTAGACAAGTAACCTGGGATCTCTGCCTCATCAGTAGGCGTCCAGCCAGCTCCCAATGCCTGAACTGCAGCTGACAGTTTCCACATAGTAAGGAAATGTTCAGTGAGCTTTTACATTTTGTTCTACGTAAAGAACTATTTGAATGTGACTCTTTTCCATCATTGGGTGAGGGTCTTGGGTGTTAGTACACACAGCGGAGCTCTCTTTAGCAACCACAAGGAGTGGGGAAAGTTATAAGAGAGCAAGCAATAAAGCCAAGGGGAACATGGCTTATGAATGCAAAACTTACAGTAGAAATTTAGACAGGAAACTCATGTCTAAATTCATGGCTTGTCAGTTTTAAAAGTGATAAAGGTATTTTAAAGAGGAAATTGAACCTTTGTTTGTTTGTGCTTTTTGACCATGGTGTATATGTGGGAACTGAAGTCTGGTATAATTCAAACAAAATCAGGGTCATTATAGCATATAACAGTTCTGGGAGAATGCAGTAGCCCCATTTATTATGCTTGTATTCTTTTAATAAGTACATTATTTAATTCATGAAAGAGGGTGATTCAGCCATTTCTGCAGATGTGGTGCATGTTTGCCTCAGCTCCCCTAGCTCCCCACCCCCCGAATGAATGCTGCTGGGATGCAGAGTGTACACAAGAAAAAGTACTTGTGCCTTGGACAAGAAAACACTCCATGTGTCTTGAGCTTAAAAATGATAAAGTTTCATCCTCCTCAAAATTCCTCTATGTTCTAAACAAACTTGTATCTAGGCATTGAATATTCTTCGTATATTGCAAATACATTTCAAAGTTTTCAGCTACAAAATTACTTAATGCTCATTAATATCATTCCTAATTAAAGAAGAAGAAAGAAAAGAAAGAAAAACTAGTCCATACTAATAATTCAATTTATTCTTGCTTTCATGACACCCATGCTTCTCAGAAAAGCATTGCAATCCTTCTTATAATCCTCTTCCATCTGGAGCCTTCTTGATGAGCCTGTTTATAGCTCCTAAATAATAACTATGGACATGGCATCTGAAGCAAGTCACCTGGCTGTGAGACCTTGAGCAAGTCATTGTATTGCTCTAAATATAAATACTGTACCCAGTCTACTTTCTGCTCAGTTACATCATGAGATTAAATCTCACATTAATTCCTCATCCCTCACTCTGCTGTAGGTAAGACACACCACAAACCTACTGGGAAAATCTTTTGGGATACATAGGAGGAATCCCATTTCAGTTTCTAAGTCACAGCAGAAAGTTGAAACTTTCAGCTTTGGGAGAACTTTACAAGGTTATTCTACATAAGGGAAAGATCAAATAATGTTACTGCACACTGCTATGGTAATTCATTCTTCCATAAAGATTACCTCTTTGTACTAGCAAGACCCTGGGTTATCAGCCAGATAAATGCCATTTCAGTAAGTTATTGCTGCCTGGGGGCCAGCTGTAACTTGCATCATCAACTTTTTTCCTGTCTAAAGTTCTACTGTAAGTTTTGCATTCATAAGCCATGTTCCCCTTGGCTTTATTGCTTGCCCTCTTATGACTTTCCCCCCTCCTTGTGGTTGCTAAAGAGAGCTCCATTGTGTGTACTAACATCCAAGAGCTTCACCCAACGATGGAAAAGAGTCACATTCAAATAGTTCTTTACGTAGAACAAAATGTAAAAGGCCACTGAACATTTCCTTATTATGTGAAAACTGTTGCCTGCCTCTTTGCACCACAGTTCTGGGAATTCATTTCAGAGGAGATGTGCTCAAAAATATATGGCTTTGGCTCCCACTCATGATCGTGAGACAATAGAGGAACACTAAACTTTGTGGCAATTTTTCAAATTTGTGGTTCTGTGCAAAATTTCACCAACTTTCCATCACTTGAACTAAATTCAAAATGGATTCAGAAAATGTGGTCCTTGTCTAAATGAAAATAAATATTGTTTCAACAGCTTCTTTTCCCCTTAAAATTGATGGTTAAGTGTATAACAAAAGAAGACAACAAATAACATATACATACTTGTCTGAAAAAGTCAAATAAATGCCACCCACATATACAGAATACCACACACAGTTTCTTTATGAAAAAAAGTCACATGTCATATAGTGTAATTATTGAATATTAATGACACTTTTTTTTCTGTCCCATACACATTATTCCTGCTAACATGCATCCAGCTTATTTTTTGCCAGTGTTTCCCTCCACTGTGTTGCAAGTGTACATTTAGGACACATCCTAGGAACCCTCTTCATAAGAACATTTCTCTCTGTGCTACTTAAACACGGCCTGTCATGTACATCTGTGTCACTGGCCTTTGATAATCAGTGAAGTATCTTCGCTTAAAGAAAAATGAGTAGAATAAGCCTCTTCTAGGAAAAATCAACGATAGTTAAGTAGGTAATGAAGGTTGAAAGTACAAAGCCCAGAAACCTAATACAAATTCTCCTTAAAGACATACCATTCTCCCATAAACTGAGAATGACGGGCATCTCCTTAATACGTCCCCATGCATCTTAAGTGATTCTAGAGCAGCTGTCACTAAGTTGCTGGAACTGATGCTTTTAGAAGTATTGCCATGGTCCCTCATGTTAATAAAGAGAATGTGATTAATCCCACAGGCAGGTTATATTGATTTGAGGAGGGGATTCTTGAAAGTTTGAGATGTTTGAGAATTGGTAACTCAGCAGAGAAGTAAAATACACTGCGAAGGTCTGAGTTCTCTACTTTGCCTCCTTTTATTAATTCATTCTCTCCTCCCAGTTCCATGTTAATCATGTATTCATTAATTCAACAAATTTTTATTGAGTTTCTCACACATGCCAGGTACTGTTCTAGGCACTGGCAATACAGTAATGAACAAACACACAAAATTTCCTGTTCACATCCTTCATCTCTCAGACTTAATGTATCAAGCTAAAGTAGAGCTGTCTTCTCTTTCCCAAATCTTGCTGATCTGCACTTTCACTAAGGAAGGGGCTCAGTTGTGTAAGAGAGAGCTCTCTCATTTATTAGAGTAAACAAAGGTCATCAAAAATCATGCACACATTCACCCAATTATTGATGATCATGCCCTAGAAGCCAGGACATAAGCGTCAAACTGGGACAGCAAGATGAAAATCACACGGGAATTATATATTTTTGTAATGTCTTTTATGTGAACAAATTACAATTGATAGTTTTACAATTGAATTCAAACTTTTAAACCTGCTGATAGCTGAGTGTTAGTTGCTTTTCTTTTTTCCCAGGCCAAGTATTTCTCCTGATGCAGTTAAGTACAGACTCTAGGGATATTGGCCATTTCTCAAAAATATGTAACTGCCCAACTTGAAAAGAATCAGCTGGACTTGGACGTGCATCTGAGTGTTCTCACTCCATTTTCCATAGTCACAACTCTTGCTATGTTTTCAATTAACTACAGTAACCAAAATTAATATTCTGTTACACTTTTTTGATCATGCTTTAACTTAACCAACAATAATGATCAGGGCATAAAATATCCCAAGTCCTTTGTTTAGGGTTTGGTGAATAGAGCCATGTGCCTGACCTCAACCCTTTGGGGAATGGACAACCAGAAAGTATGTACATAGCCCCTCAATTTTGTTTGTTATTTTCCTGTTGCTTTTTTGGTCTATGTGACTTTGTTTACTCTACTCACTGCTAGTGTGGGGAATGAGGCTGGAATCAGGGATTTTCCTTTATTTCTGCAATTATGGCATTTGAGAATATCCATTATGCCTCTTTTCTGTTGAGCAATTATTCCAGAAGCCTTTGGTAAAGTGTACACAACAAGTAACAAATTTTTCTTTTCTTTTTTCTATTTGAGAGAATGTTTGTGTGTGTGTGTGTATGTGTGTGTGTGAGCAAATATATATCTACTTTAAAGTGTTGATATCTGGATATCCCACCTAAATTAGTTGTTAACAATCTATAATCCAAATTCCCCCTGGGAGGCATGCAGTTTCCAGGGGTAGGTCGCTGTCATTCCTTACCAGGTGAACATACCATGGCTTTGAGCCAGACACTCCTAAAAGCAAATCCCAGCTTTATCTCTTAGCAGTATGTGACTGGGCAAGTTACTTATTAATGTCTTCACCTACACAGTGAAAATAACAAATGTTACTGACCTTCATGGCTGGGTTATGAAGGTTACAGATAATACATGTGTTGAACAGAACACAGAATCTCTATGAAGGGCAGTCAATAACTGGCAGGTGTCATTAGCACTGGTATTATTTCTTCCAAACTTCTCCTTTCTTTCTCTTAGTCTCATCTCCTGACCTTTCGCATCTCCCTTTTTCCTTTTCTTCTTGCTTTCTTAATCCTCCCTTACTCTCTCTGCCAGCGCCTCAGCTCTGTGCGTGACACCTTAGGGCACTGCTCAGGCCCACCAGCAGCGCTCAGAGACAAAGGTGTGGCTGCTCCTTGTTTCTCCAGGACCAGTCAAAGAAGAAACAACCCAAGAGAGTGCCACCTAGGAAGTATTGCTTCCTGTAGGCAGATGTCTGGTGCATTCAATCAGTAAAATGTAGCTAAATCTACCCTATTGCCTTAAAATGCTGGGGGTTTTTTCTGCAGGTAATATAAAGACCCAGAAATGTAACATTCCTGCATTCATTTATTTATTCATTTAGAAAATGTATTAAATATATGTAACATGCTGGATCCTCTGCTAAAACTGAAGCTGTGAAAGGTTCATTTCTTATTTATCTTTGCATCAATTTACTCTACAGATATTTGTTGAATAAATAGCAAACGAATGATGAACAATGCAAATTCTTCAGTTTTAAGGACAATGAAGAGGAAAAAATAAAATTTGTATTCGTGAATGTAGGCTGGGTATATATACAATAGCCTCTTTTTTTAATTACAATGAATAGGCACCCTGTATGTGTCAGGTTCTGAACTGGGTGCTAAGATACAAAGACGAAAGACAAGACATGGTCCCTGCTATTAATTCACTCAGTAAACATTTTCAAATACTTACTTCATGCCAGAATTGAGCTAGGGGCTGATCAAGGTAGACTGGGACCCTAATCTCATAAAATTTATTTCCTATTACAGAAAATATGAAAGATAATAAACATAAACACACAAAAGAAATAAAGTAATAATGAATTATGAGGAGAGCCATGAATGAGACAACAATGGTCTGAGAGGAACAGGACATCTACTGTAGAGAGCTTAGCGGGAGACAATAGAGTAATCTGATCATTATAATTCAGTATTTGCTTACCCAACTGTCAACCTAGGTCTTTTATTCCTGGCTTCATCCCCAAAATGTTTCAAAGAAGCAATAATACATCCTGAGAGCGGTAAAGGAGCACAAGGTAACGATGCAGACACAGCTGAACGAGCACCCAACAGTGTGTGAGATCCATTATTGACACAGAGATACAGGAGGGCAAGTATTAATTTAGTAGAAAGACCAACAAGACCACAAGAAGCAGGTGACGGGGGCAGGCTTGGTATGGAGCCGCCGACTTCTAGCCCCAGCCCATGGAAAGTGGTGGCAGTTCTTACTTGGAAATGTAGTCGGTGTCACTGTGGCACTGGACCCTGGCTCTGCATGCGTGGCTTCTCATTACCATCTCAGTGGCCCTGGAGGCTTCCAAGGCCTATCCCCAAGCCCACGGCTTGTCCTCCTGCTGAAGGAGCCCTGACTTAGCATCAAAGGCTCCAAGCTTACAGTCCATCTCTGCTGCTTATCACCTGTGTAACCTCAAACAGGTCATTTCTTAGCTCTAAGCCTCAGCTTCCTCTGCTGTACAATGGGTATATTTGTCAGAGCACAACTATAGACAACAAAATCCTCTCAAACTTGTTAAAACAAAATAGAATTCACCACTGAGCATGAGTAGCTTTCCAAATCAGTGGAAGGGCTGGATGCCAAGACTCAGGCTGGGTTTCCAGGTACAGCTTCCAGCCCCTGGAGCCACCTCTGGCATCTTCCCTGCTAGCAGTAAAGATACTCATGCCTTATCTCTCTCCCTATTTTTAGCCCTGTGACTAATCCAAGTCTCATGGGAGAGCAAGTGATAAAACTGAAATTCCATCGAAAATCGTAGCTGTGAGAGTGTGTAGAAAATGTCATTTTTAGTTGTACAGCTTCTGTGATTCAGGAAGGCACACCAGCAGGGATTGGAACAGGTGGAGTAAGCCTATCCACACAGTTTGCCACAAATGACAATGCATCCTTCACAGATTGTTACAAGGATTTGTATTCTTTAAGATATTTCCACTTAGTAAACACTGGCTTGCCCTGGTGCCACTGGCCAGCATTCCTTGGTCCTTACACTGGGTGGCAATGATACTGAGTCCAACCTGGGAGCTCAGCCCTGCAACACGAGACGCCTGCCAGTGCCCTGTGGTTGGACGGTGCTTCCAGCAAACCACGCCCCCTATCTGACGGACCGTCCAGGCTTACAGCAAGGACCCACCCAGAGAGAGGTTCCTGCCCAGCCCCCCAGCCAGCGAATCAGAGCTTGCAAGTTGGAGCTCTGAGTGCTGGATTTGAGGCTTTAGAGTATTGTGAAAATCCCAAAGGAGGCCCTAATTCTGCCTGGAAGGATTTGTCATTCCTGATAATAAATAGTCTAGTAGGCAGAATAGAATATCAGTCTATTTGGCTTTCTTTCTTGGCCTATAATTCATTCTAAAAGTTTAAGTGCTAAAGGCTGCTTGTATGACATATAAACTGTTGCATGCATATTTAGCTGTTTGAGAATCTGGCTCTATAGCATTAAGCCTGATCAGAAAGCAGGATCTCTCTTGACACTGTCACTTTTTAAATTAAATTTTTAAATACAATTTTCCTACTTATGAAATTAGTGAACACTATTTTTAAAAATTGGAAAATGCTGAAAAGCATAAAAAACAATTGACCTTCATCTCATCACATAGAACTAACCACTGTTAACCGTTTGGAGCCATATCCTTCCAAGCAGAAATACTCACTAAAAGAAAGCCAGTGTTACTCTATTACCATAAAAAATTGACCTTAAGATAAAAGGTATCATTAGAAATAAGACTGGTCACTACATAATAATAAAAGTAACATATAACAATTTTAAACCCTTAGGTAGGTGTTATAGCTTCAAAATGTATGAATACAAAATTGAGATATCTGTGAAGAAAAATGTGTATGTTCACACACTTTAACACACTTAGCTCAGTAATTGATAGATCAAGCAAACAAAGAACAGCAAAGGTATAAATTCAAACACAAATAACAAGCATAATCTAAAGGCCATATTATAGAACCCTGCATCCAGCTACTTGCTGAACACACAGGGACTCTTTACAAAAATTAACCATGCATTAGGCTACAGAGCAAGTCTAATAAATGTCAAAGGCTCTCTATAGGCCCTATCCTCAGGCAACAATGTGATAAACAGAACTTTTCAAGAACAAAATAAAAATATATTTCATGGGAAATTTTAAAATACACTTTAATTCATGACAAAAAAAGAAATCATAATGGAAATTAGGTTTTTAAATAATATTTCAAAAGAATTACATATGAAAAATTGACATTTCTAAACCTGAGGAATGTAGCTAAAGCTTCTCTTCAAAGGAAACTTAACTTTAAATAATGCTTACAGTAGAAAATAAGTCTCAAAATTAATGAGTAAAATATACATCATTAAATTAGAAAAAACTTAAAATTAAAGCCAAAGTGAGACCATTGAGAAGACTATTAAAATTGACTATTTCCTTGTAATATTAATCAAGAAAAAAGAAAGAAGGAATAGTAAACAGTGTTAATGAAGAGGCCATAATGACAGATGCTATATCAATGTAAAAGGTAATAAATTAATAGTATGAATAATTCTATGCTAATATATTTAAAAATTTAGATGTAATAGATAAATCCTACAAATACATAATTTAGTAAGAGTGAATGGATAATTTAAAAAATCAAAAAAGAAAATAAAATCTGAGTAGGTCTATAAAAGTATAAGAGTATGTTTTACCTTAAAAATGCAAGGTTGGTTTAATATTAGAAAATACTGTATTGCAGATAATGGTTAAATATCCACTCAGAAGTAAAAGGAGAAAAATAATCTCTACAAATGTAGAAAAATCATCTTAATAGATGTGGAAAAAACATTTGAAATAAAGACAAATCCATTCGTGATTAAGAAAAAAAAAGACCCCAAACAAATAAGGAATAAAAGGACCTTTCTTAGCTGTAAGCACCTACTGCAACTGTTACACTTTATGGTAAAACGTTGAAAATAATCCTTTGAAATATGTTCACACCTCTATTATAGCTCTTATTGTAAATTGCAATGGTCTATTCTACATGTTTGTTGGCATATCCCAGCTCCCCTCACTCTGCCCCCAATACTTAGTACCGTCCCTAGAACACAGCAGGCGGGCTTTGATGCCAGTTGAATGAATGGATGAATGACTAAAGCAGAGTTCCTTAGTGCTAAAATGCAGGTTGCCTAAAGGTTGCATAAAGGTCAACAGGTAAGTTCTCTTTCCCCAGCTGTATCCATTCAACACTCAAGTACTTTTTTTTTTTTTGGTATCATTAATCTACAATTACATGAGAAACATTATGTTTACTAGACTCCCCTCCTCACCAAGTTCAAGGACTTTTTAAATGGAATTTGAGTACAGCAAATGCATTGCCCTGTGATATTTAAGACATTCCAGGTGGCTCGTGTACCTTCCCAACTTCACTGTGTAAGCATCATAATCCCAATTTATTTTCACTAACTTAACCTTTCTGAGAATCAGTTATTTCCCTTGTAAGTGGGACTAAATAATAATAATATGTTTGCCTCACAGGGTTGTTGTGAGAATTAAGTAATGCTCATGAAACAGCTGAGTGCTTGTCATCTAGCAAGGTTACAGTAAATGCTGGCTATGGTCATTATTATTAGTCTAATGTTAAGGCTGTTTTGATTCCCATGATTTCTAATATAGTGGTTTGCTCATAAAAGCAACTTCTCAAAAAATGTTTGCTAAGTCAATAAATGATCAGTCTGCAACACTGAACTATGCTGGTGGCCTTTATGCAATCTGCATTCACTCATTTGTTCATTCATTCATTCAGCCAAAATGAACTGTATACCTGCTGCATGTCAGATGCTATACTAAGCACTGGGAATATAGCAATGATTAATGATTAAGACATGATTCTAGACGTTGAGAAGCTCACAGCATATCTGAAATCACTTGGTAGTATGAATTTATATTAATTAGAAAAACTACCTTGGCAGCTATTTTTATGCCTACAAGCAAGGTACATTGAGCCTTGTCAAGACAGAGTCAGCATGGAGAAAAATCAAGCTATATCAGAGCAGAGACCCTTTCACAAAGACTTGAGCCCAAGAACTCATTTAGCTGTAATCTTTGGTCTTAAAGGACAACCCAGAGAATCAAGGATATGGTATTCGAAGGGAGTCATGATCTAAGGCATGGATCAGGAAATTACTGGCAGTTGAGGTCCCATCTCAAAAATGGGCCATGTCCAGAGGATGGTATGTTGGAAGTCTTCCCAGTTGGAAGTCTCCAGTAAAAGACATGTCCCATGCATCAGGGTCCCACCAACTCATAAGAGAATGAATTTGGCAGAAGAACAATGTGAGGAAAGTAATAAAGAGAAGGGTCCTTCATTAAGAAAGAAAGCCCAAACCCCCAAAAACTTTCATATACTTCTAAGTTTCTAGACAGGGGACATTGGTATAATCATCATATTGTTTTATATTTGTTAAAATAAAAATACTAATGCCTTAGAAGATATAGTAGATTTTTGTCATATTTTCTAGTTTCTAAGCACATTTTGAGAGCCCTTGCAACATTTTGAAAACACTCTGTTTTATAAATTTCAACTCCCTAAGGCAGAAACCAGAAAACAAGTCTCCCTAACTCCTTAGCTGCTAAGATATATGTATGAGACCTAGGATCCACCAGTCAAATGAAGCCATATAAGACTTGTATTCAAGAAGAAGGCCTGTGAAGTTAACATTCTAGAGAACATGTGGTAAACATGTCCAAGTCTTAGAGGGCAGAAGGGGTGGAACTCCTGGTGTCTAGTCCCTTATGTCACTGGGGATAGCTGCCCAGTGTTTTCTGAGTTATGGAGCTGAGGCATGGAATGCCAGCGTGGTACTTTTGCCAGTGAAGGCCCTTGTGGCATAGTTGACCACTGTTCCTAGTTGTGTAGCATTCAAGTCTCTGACCCACCAGGAGATGGAGGAGGTTTTCTGCTTAAACCAGCCTAACTGGATTCTAGCAACCAACAACCCGAACAGTTACAATGGATAGACCAACATGTGAGGAAGGCTCCACCATGAGGAGGTACAGAGTGCTGTGATTTGGGACTGCCCTGGACACCTGGCGAGCCCTTGGGTCACTAAATGGCAGATATCATTGATGGTAAGGGAGATGGCATGCAGCTGCTCTTTCAGCTGTGCCTGGATCACTGAATGCTGTCTCTGCAGAACATGGCTTACCTCAGTCTGCATATCGCCTAATGTTTTCTCCTCTCCAGAAAGCTCAGGAATTAGTGCTGGCCTACAGTCTGCTAGGTGGAAGACCCAGGAAGGAAGAAGAAAATGAGAAGCCAAGTGTAACTACTGCCTGCACCCTGCCTTTCAGAGCCACCTCCATTTTTCCCCATCTGAACTCTCTGTTAACATTCTAAGAATTCTCCCTACAACCAGGTATTTCCAAGAAGAACTGACAACACAAAAAAGAAAAGGGAAGCAGAATTTTTCTTATTTATTACCAGAGAGCTCCCCTTACTACAGCTTAGAAAATGAATGTTTTGCTTTCTATTTATTCCTGTGGCTGCTATGAACTCTCAAGATACATTTGATATAAGAAACATCATTTCATTTCTCCACCTTGCTACCAAAGGCCTAACTAGTCGTACTTCTGTGATAGGAAGGCTAAAGACTCCTCTTCTTGAAGTAATCCCCGAGGTAAACATGGAGACACAGTGATGAAGAAGGCCCAGCTTCTGCCCTCAGGGGGCTGGGGTGAGTGGGAGACATACAGATGTACCACAGTGGACTAAAGCCTAATAGATACATAGACAAAGCGTTACGGAAGCCATCTTGCCAGCAGGTGGGAGAGGGAAGACTTTGGGAGGCCTCACAGTAAGAAGTGACATTCTGGCCTATGTACAGGAACAGAACTTTGATGAAAACATGAAGACATGAAGAAACAAGAAACATGAAGATGAAACAAGAAGAGAAAGAAACATAAACACAGACATGGACGAATAGAATTGCAAGTCACATTCAGGAAACACTGACTGTTTGCTGGAATAGAGTCTAATGTGTGGTTAATAGAGTAATGGGGTGGTGGGAAGGCGGGCTGTTCTCTGGGCTTCTTTTTCAGTTAGAAAGGAGACAGATACTACACTTGCTCGCTGAAAAACCATGGCATAGAGTTACCAAAAAGCTGAAATAGAGTCAAAACAAAACAAAATTCCAGAAACTTTATCCCAATATCCCATTCACTGAACTCTTCAAAAGTCTCTGACAGAATTCCTAATATTGTTTGGTAAAATATGATTTTTTTTAATGGGTGGGAGTTATTTGATAAGATTTAATGAAAGTATTTTGATTCAGTTAAAAATCAGCATAATGATGATGGTGAGGAACTCACCGGATATGAAGTGTTACTGAACTGTGAAGAGAAAGAGGTCATCAAAGGGAAATATTCAAACCTGGAACTCCGAGCTTATGTTCTGGACCCCAAAAGGGCTACATTTTCAGGATGCTCCAATTTCCTTTGAACTGGTTCACACACTTCTAGTTCCTTCCCTATCTCACCCTGAGCCCTCTTTGCCTCCCAGAAAGTAGGAAATGTCCCTATTAAGGAGATCAAATGAAACAGGGAGAGAAACTATATATTTTAGTCTGAATCCCCCATCAGCTCAGAAAGGAGGCTGCATTGACCTAACTTAGCACCGTATACCTCACCTTTCAGCTGGTACCTTTGTGTACCCTTGGCTGATGCCAGCAACTCAGCCCCGTGTCTCCCACTCAGCTCTCCCAGGCTTCTTAGAACTCAGATTCCCAAGACAAAGCACAATTGAGGCCCAGTTAGTGCTCAAGTTTACTGAGAATTAAACCATATGTAGATACCATCAAAACACATTTCACTTGTGACCTTTCACAGCCAACGAATTGGAAGGATTTTCCTTTGCCGGGATTGAATTTAAAACGACTTCCCAGGAGCGAAAGGTCAGCACAGGGAATCATGATATCCAGTTAAACACAGCTAAATAGAACGTTTTAGCATGACAATAAATGGAGTTATATTTAGCCGATTTGAGAAACAATCTGGCTGGGGAAAAAGAAGGAGTAGAGAGATTCTTCATCCACCACCTGCCCTCCCCCAGCTGGAAAAAGTAATGGAGAAGTGCAGAAAAGCACAAAGGTGAAGAATTTTACTAAATCTGTCCAGTGAGACCATTTTTGCTTTCCCAACATTTGTCATGTTCTGAGTAGGACATGTTGGGTGAATTGCATAAAGGCTATATTGTCTTCTTGACACACACATGAAAATCCTATTAGCATGACTGGAGCGAGATGGGCTCCAAAGGGAGAACATACCCTCAAATAACTTTCTGGGCAGCTTTGATTTCTAGATATGTATGAGGTGAAAGCACATTAGCCAAACTGGCTTTGATAACAAATGCATTCTTTTTTAACAAGGAAAGACTGAAGGGAAAAAATAGTTGGCACCCATCTTTCCTTAACTTGAAATGCCCCATGCCATTCTAAAATAGCCTCATATTTTGCTGTTGTTAACTAACAGATGGTTTTGTTAGCTGATGACCGTTTCTCTAAATAACTCCCGACAATGAAAGGCTGTGACACATGAGAGCAAAATGGGGACCATAAGTGGTAGTCTTTTACCTCCAGAATCTTACCTTGTCGTCCATCCTGAAATTTGATGTGTGTAATTGCAGCCACTGGGAAGGTGTGGAGTGCTATAGCATCACAGATCTGCCAGTAGTTAGAAGAGATTATAGGTGTATGTTGTTTTCTTAGAAGGGAAAAGAAATATATTTAATTGAAACCAATTTAGAAATCAGGATCCCTGTGAGTTTAGAGTGAGAATGTTTTCAATGAAATACCATTTCATCCTGGCCATGAGAGACCCATAACATTTCTCTCCCAGGCTAAGTGTGCTATTTGATAGGGAATCCACTGTTTGTCCTTGTCCCCCAAGACACAATGAACTGGTACTCTAGGTAAATATAATCCATAGTGATTTAGCAAAACCTTCAGCCTCAGCCTTGTGGATTCCATCTAACATTGTTTCTCTTAGGGTGATCATTTTCTCTGTTTATAACTTCTTTTTCACATAAAGCTGCCTTCTTTCATTTTATCTTTTTAAAAAATCTTACCCGGTCTGGCTATCCATAACTGTTACTTATCATTTATTCTGCCTTTGGAAAGTCCATAATAGGCATGGCCCAGCCTCCCTGGACACAGTATTGGCCACTTTCAAATCTGTAGCCGGGGAAAAGGTATGGCTAAGAGCATTATAAACTCTTGAAACTGATACTCAGCCTCCAAGCCCTTGTCTCCTAAAAGTCTATATTGGCCTAACTATTTTGTGTCTACCATCAACCTGAGAAGATCTTGACACCATATAAATGAGAATATAGCTTTTATACTATTCAACAAAACATCCTGCTTAGAACATGGTGTCAAGACAGTAATTATGCTACTTCTGAACTTTATCTTGCTCTTTTTTTCTCATATATCATTGACCTCCCATTGTTCTCTTAATACCTCCACCTAGAATCCAAAGCCAGCTCCATTTCCTGCTTAGTGATTTAATTTCTCACCCTTGGCTCAGAGAGTTCCATGATGATTTTAGGCTACCACTAAAATGAACCACCTCGGTCTGTTCTCTTTCCCCATAGATGGTCTCTCATAGAGGGTCTGTGACAACCCATTATCATTCAACCTTATTCTGCTCTATATGCCTCTAGGACTTTGGGTAAAATTGCAGTATTTCCAGAATCTTTCCTGTTTTTAGTGCATCTCTGTATCAATAGGTGTTTCCAAGGAGTGGAGATAAGTAGTCCATTTCTGTATCAATAGGTGATTACAAGGCAGGTGGAGAGGCCAGCATGCCCCAGGACAGGAGAGTTTTTTGGGGAGCTTCTTCACAGCCAGGATGGGGTCAGACATGGGGCAATGAGAGTAGATGCCTTCTTATGAGGAAAAAACGGGTTTCTCCCATTTTATTTTCCCCCTTGATTGACTTCAGCTTCAAAGGTTTATTTGCCCTGGGCTGCGAACACATTTTCCCCCAGAGTTACAAGGACCATAAATTATTCCCAGAAGTCCATGGCCACAAGAGGCCTACATAATTGCAGATTACTTGAGATACTTCCTTTTAGGTCAGTTAGAATATTGTTGCAGTGTTACAGTAATCCTATTGTTGAGGTGAGGAAGGGACAGTGAACTGAACTATGTCAGTGGAGGTAGGAAGGAAGAAAAATAGTCTTATTCAAAATATATGTTTGATAAGACTTGATAATTTATTGATAAGAGGAAATAAAAAAAAGGAAGGAGCAAGGGTGACTTTCAGATTTCTGACTTGGAAAAGGTGTTGGATGCTGGATATGATAAAAGAAGAGAGGCAAAGGGTTGAGATTTGAAAATGATTGAAACAAGGGCTAAATAGACAGCTGTCTTGCTTTTATCCCATTATTTATCAAGGCTCTTATGTGAAATCTCTGTACAAATACACAGGACTAGGATATCTTTCATTTGAATAAACTGTCAAAAAGTAGAGTAAGGAAACTGCAAATCATGAAAATCTGAATCCGAGTTCTCTTGTCTATAAATGATGATACCAGTATTTACCCAGGATGTTGGTGAAAATAGAACACACTTTGTACAAACCAACTAATACAGTGCCTGGCACAGTATACTCAATCAGTGTTATTGCATCCATGATTTAGAATAGCTTATTACACAGGAATCTAAAGATTGAGTTGAAAATATGGAAGCTAAAAACTGATCCAACAATCAAGTGTTGAAGAATGCAGAGTGCACTCAACCTAGGCTGTGATCTCATGGAGTCACTGCCATTGTTTATTGTTTACATTGTACTTTAGCCCAGCAAAATTCGAGGTTGGTCATTATGATTTAGGAACACAGGAAATGAGAATAACTCTGCACAGATGGGTAAAACAAAGCACTCTTGCTGGTAGAAGTCAAATAGTTCAACTCAAACAAGTTCAAACACTGGACGACCTAAAACCATTGTCCGTGAACAAATCTCCACACAAAGATCAAAAGAAACAACCCCAAGGTACCCCCAGCCTTCTCCCTTTAGAAGGCAGAGGCTGAGAAATTGTGTTGTATATACAAGATATGTAGCCTCAAATAACCTTGGGGCAGAGTGGTAAAATTATGCAGGCCTTTTCCTCAAAAAAGAGCTTAAATTCTCTTTCTGAAAATGACAAATTAAGAGTAATCTGTCCTTTTCCCATAAAAATAAATAACTGAGAATGATTGTACATAAAAATACATAAAAAAATAGAAAAACAAAATGTGCCTCAAAAAGGAAAAACAGTTTTGTGAATTAAAAGGACCATGTTTTTCCCACAAACCTTGTTAATGACCAAAATCTTCTCTAAATGAGCTGATCATATCATCATACAAATAACTTTCATAATCAGCTACCATGGTTACAGTAGAAGCTACTGGTAAGCCACAGGTCCACCCACAAAGATGGGTGTATCAGGATTATTAGGTTGCATGTAACAGAAATGGACTCTGGTTAACTGAAGCAAAGTAATAATAACAATAATAAAATAAATTACAGAATCTAATGAAAAAGTGAACAGTCAGGACTTGGGAAGCATAGGATCAAAGATGCTCCAGGTAATAAGTAAATAAGTAAATAGGCATTAACAGACTATCTATTCAGGAGATGGCCATTGGAAGGACCCAGTTCAGTGCTTGATGTCAATGTCCACTCAGTGAGGACTTGAACTCCTGGGACAGTTGGATCAGTCTTACCTCAGATATGCCTCCAGGGATGGTAGGGACAGTGCACAGGGCTATCCCACCAGAACAGCCTGGAAGGAGGGATGCAAAGTCACTTGGGGAGGGAGGGAAGTACTATCAACAAATAAAGGGAAATGGCTGTTGGGCTGGTCAAAACCATGGATTCCACTGGCACCTATCTCAGAGAACATTGGTGCTAGACAGAAACAAGCCCTGGCTTAGGAAGCCCATATGTGCAAATAGATTCATATTGCCAATGCATCATGAAAACTTACGCTATTAAAATGTTTACTATAGAAAGAAATCTAATGTAAACCCATACTCTTATCATCCCCAGCCCTGCCACTAAAAGCACTCCACCTCCCACAGCAGCACTTGTGTGTACATCATGCCATTGTGAGCCCTCATGAAGCACAATTTATGGATTCTGATCACACTCAGGGAACATGGGAGGTACCTGACCTCATGTCTCAGGGCAGAAAAAATTAGTATGGTGATTGTACATCCTATGGTTATGGAAGATCAAGACTCTTCCTAGGAAGACAGAATGTGCTAACGTGATAACAGATCCAGCTAAAAGAAAAACTGTGATAATTCAAACCTCCAAGCCAAACAAAAATATTATAATGGTTATAACAAAATATTATTATTCTGTTCCACAGAACAGTTGAATCTGTGGAAGGCAGGATTCATTATGGCACTGAAAAGAGAAAAGTTAACTTAAAAGATGCACAAAAGTAATCATAACATAAAAATGGCATTTTTATTTCAGTAAGTAGTGAAATGTGGATATATGTGGGTTATTTTCTTACTTCAGTAAGCATATGTATACTTTCAAAATATAGCTATGTACTTGTTTCTGTGTCTACAGAAAAGAGTGAATACAGGAAACTATGAATAAGTCCAGTAGATCCAGAAAAGGTACTTACAGTACCAACAATGACTGATTTACACCAGTGGTCACAGTCACAGATAAAAATCAACTAGAAGAGTCTATCAGTCGATCAGTCCTTGTGGTCAGAATTTAAAAAAATAATAATAAGGGCTGACAATATGTTACATAATGAATAATTAGACCAAAATCCTAAAGAAGAGAATTAACTGAGCAAACTTGATCCCTTGATGTCTGGCAGAGAAAACCTCTAGGTGACCCTACTAATTTAAATCAAATACTGATTTGGTATATAATTTGTTTCCAGTAATACTAAAACTAGGTCCATATATTATAATGGCAAACTGAAACCCAATTCAGAGGACAAGGGAGGCACTCCAAATTTCAAAAAAGGGAAAAAGTCAAGTGTTTTTAAATTCCACTATTAGCTACCAAATATGAGACCTAATCATAAAAAGGGCCACTTACCCATAATCACAGCCTTGGGTTTCATTCAAATTGACCTATCCAATTATCTCCACATCGAGAATAAATACAGATCCTGCAGCCTCAGCCTGTCTTTTTTTTAACCACCTCAATGTCTGGTGGCACTAAAGCAACTGGGAAGATTCTTGCAGTCCTAGAAATAGCATCTGTTTAATTAGAGCAAACAGGAAGGTGAACTTGAGAACAGTATAAAATTAAGATAAAGAATAAGGATATCAATATAGATAATGAAGGAGAGATGGCTCAAGATGGCGGCATGAATAGGGTGGAGGAAATCTCCTCCCAAAACCATATGTATTTTTGAAAATACAACAAATACAACTATTCCTAAAAGAGAGACCAGAAGATACAGTACAACAGCCAGGCTACATCTACATCTGTGAGAACTCAACATCTCATGAAAAGGGTAAGATACAAAGCTGTGACCTGGTGGGACCAGAGCACTCCCCCCACTCCAGCTCACCAGTGGGATTAAAAGAATCAGAGTGGGGAGGGAGTGGAAGCACAGGACTGCTAAATAACCAGCCCTGGTAAGCTGCACTGGAAGCACAGACACACATTGCACGGTGTGCTGGACATTAGAGAAACAGAAAAGTAAAATCCGAGATGGAGATGGCGAGCGGGTCCCCACTGCCGGCTCCCCTGGGAACAAAAGAAAAGCAGGCACTCTCAAAAGTCTTAAAGGGACAAGGGTTTAACAGTTGGACAAAATCGTCCAGGCACACTCAGCCTAGCAGTCTGGGAATCTTAAGGAACTTCAGGTGCCCTAATCCCCTGGGTGGCAACACAGCTCCGAAGTCCCTCACAACAATAAGCAGCTGGCCGTTCATTCCCCCCATCCGGTGCTGCAATCAAACTGGCTGAACAGCCATTGCTGCAGACAAGCCGGAGAGCAGCCCCGCCCACAGCAACCACACAGAGTCTCCTCCCGGTGCGCAGCTAACCGGGACAGACCCAGAGGCTGCCACCAGCATGCAGCTGCCTGGGACAGAGAGAGGAAGCAGGAGCAAGGTCCAGAAGGCATGAAGGGATGCTGTTCTCACAGGAGATCGCACCCAGCGTGCTGTGACCCCCCACAGTTCCCTCAGCTATCCTGAGGGCCTCCCCGCCCATGGAAGCACAGGAGACTAAACTAGAGACTGCTCCTGGTGTGTGGGTAACCAACACAGGCAGTGGGGAAGGACAAGGCAAACAGCAAGCAAGAAAGGACTTTGTTCTCCCAGCTGACACACGCACCACCTGTCAGCAATCACTTCTCTTGACATGAAAAGGCAGAAGAACCTGGTCCAGTCAAAAATCACTCAAACAACACTAGAGAGGGGGTCTGGCGAGATAGATATAACCAATATTCCTGAAAAAGAATTCAAAATAAAAGTCGTAACCATGCTGATGGACCTGCAGAGAAATATGCAAGAGCTAAGGAATGAAGTCCGGAGAGAGATAACAGAAATGAAACAATCTACAGAAGGACTTAAGAGCAGACTGGATGAGGTGCAAGAGACTGTTAATGGAATAGAAATCAGAGAACAGGAATACAGAGAAGCTGAGGCAGAGAGAGATAAAAGGATCACTAGGAATGAAAGAACGTTAAGAGAACTGTGTGACCAATCCAAGCAGAACAATATTTGCATTATAGGGATACCAGAAGAAGAAGACAAAGAAAAAGGGATAGAAAGTGTCTTTGAAGAAATAATTGCTGAAAAAAAATTCCCCAAGCTGGGTAAAGAAACAGTCTCTCAGACCATGGAAGCCCACAGATCTCGCAACACAAGGGACCCAAGGAGGACACCACCAAGACATATAATAATTAAAATGGCAAAGACCAAAGACAAGGACAGGGTATTAAAAGCAGCTAGAGAGAAAAAAAGATCCCCTACAAAGGAAAACCCAACAGGTTATCATCAGACTTCTCAACAGAAACCTTACAGTCCAGAAGAGAATGGCATGATATAATTAATGCAATGAAATAGAAGGGCCTTGAACCAAGAATACTGTATCCAGCACAATTATCATTTAAATTTGAAGGAAGGATTAAATGATTTCCAGATAAGCAAAAGTTGAGGGAATTTGCCTCCCACAAACCACCTCTACAGGATATTTCTAAGGGACTGCACTAGATGGAAGTACTCCTAAGGCTAAATAGTTGTCAACAGAGAAAATAAAATCACAGCAAAGAAAGCAGACCAACCAGATACTAACTAAAGGCAAAAAATAAAATGAACTATCCACAAAAGCAGTCAAAGGAAACACAAAAGAGTACAGAATAAAACACCTAACATACAAAGAATAGAGCAGGAAGAATAAGAAGGGAGAGAAATAAAGAATCATCAGACTGTGTTTATAATAGCATAAAAAGAGAGGTAAAGTTGGATGGCTATATAGTAAAGAAGCTACCCTTGAACCTTTAGTAACCATGAATCCAAACCTTTCAATGGCAATAAGTACATATCTATCAATAATCACCCTAAATGTAAATGGAATGAAGGCACCAATGAAAAGACACAGAGTAATAGAATGGATAAAAAAGCAAGACCCATCTATATGCTGCTTACAAGAGACTCACCTCAAACCCAAAGATGTGCACAGACTAAAAGTGAAGGGATGGTAAACGACATTTCATGCAAACAATAGGCAGAAACAAAGCAGGTGTTGCAGTACTTGTATCAGACAAAATAGACTTCAAAACAAAGAAAGTAACAAGAGATAAAGAAGGACATTACATAATGATAAAGGAGTCAGTCTAACAAGAGGATATAACCACTATAAATACATGTGCACCCAACACAGGAGCACCGACGTATGTGAAACAAATACGAACAGAATTAAAGGAGGAAATAGAATGCAATGCACTCATTTTAGGAGACTTCAACACACCACTCACTCCAAAGGACATCTCAACCAGACAGAAAACAAGTAAGGACACAGAAGCACTGAACAACACACTAGAACAGATGGACCTATTCTACAGAACTCTACACCCAAAAGCAGCAGGATACAAATTCTTCTCAAGTGCACATGGAACATTTTCCAGAATAGACCACATACTAGGCCACAGAAAGACCCTCAGTAAATTCAAAAAGACTGAAATTCTATCAACCAACTTCTCAGACCACAAAGGTACAAAACTAGAAATAAATTGTACAAAGAAACAAAAAGGCTCACAAACACATGGAGGCTTAACAACATGCTCCTAAATAATCAATGGATCAATGATCAAATTAAAACAGAGATCAAGCAATATATGGAAACAAATGACAACAACAGCACAATGCCCCAACTTCTGTGGGACACAGCGAATGCAGTTCTAAGAGGAAAGTATATAGCAATCCAGGCCTATTTAAAGAAGGAAGAACAATCCCAAATGAATAGTCTAAAGTCACAATATTGAAACTGGAAAAAGAACAAATGAAGCCTAAAGTCACCAGAAGGAGGGACACAATAAAGATCAGAGAAGAAATAAATAAAATTGAGAACAATAAAACAATAGAAAACATCAATGAAACCAAGAGCTGGTTATTTGAGAAAATAAACAAAGTAGATAAACCCCTAGCCAGAATTATTAAGAGAAAAAGAGAGTCTGCACACATAAACAAAATCAGAAATGAGAAAGGAAAAATCACAACGGACCCCACAGAAATACAGAGAATTATTAGAGAATACTATGAAAATCTATATGCTAATGAATTGGATAACCTAGAAGAAATGGACAACTTTCTAGAAAAATACAACCTTCTAAGACTGACCAAAGAAGAAACAGAAAAATCTGAACAGCCCAATTACCAGCAATGCAATTGTATCAGTAATCAAAAAACTACACAAGAAGAAAACCTCCGGGCAAGACCGATTCACCACTGAATTTTATCACACATTTAGAGAAGACATAATACCCATTCTCCTTAAAGTTTTCCAAAAAATAGAAGAGGAGGGAATACTTCCAAACTCATTCTATGAAGCCAGCTTCACTCTCATACCAAAACCAGGCAAAGACGACACAAAAAAAGAAAATTACAGACCAATATCCCTGATGAACATAGTTGTAAAAATACTCAACAAAATATTAGCAAACCAAATTCAAAAATACATCAAGAGGATCATACACCATGATCAAGTGGAATTCATCCCAGAGATGCAAGGATGGTACAACATTTGAAAATCCATCAACATCATCCACCACATCAACAAAAAGAAGGACAAAGACCACATGATGATTTCCATAGATGGTGAAACAGCATTCAACATCCATTCATGATAAAAACTCTCAACAAAATTGGTATAGAGGGCAAGTACCTCAACATAATAAAGGCCATATATGACAAACCCAATGCCAACATCATACTTAACAGCCAGAAGCTGAAAGCTTTTCACCTAAGATCGGGAACAAGACAGGGATGCCCACTCTTCCCACTTTTATTCAACATAGTACTGGACGTCCTGGTCATGGCAATCAGACAACACAAGGAAATACAAAGCATCCAGATTAGTAAAGAAGTCAAACTGTCACTGTTTGCAGATAACATGATATTGTACATAAAAAACCCTAAAGAATCCACTCCAAATCTACTAGAACTAATATCTGAATTCAGCAAAGTTGCAGGATACACAATTAATACACAGAAGTCTGTTGCTTTCCTATACACTAATGATGAACTAGCAGAAAGAGATATCAGGAAAACAGTTCTACTCACAATTGCATCAAAAAGAATAAAATACCTAGGAATAAACCTAACCAAGAAAGTGAAAGACCTAAGCCCTGAAAACTACAAGACACTCTTAAGAGAAATTAAAGAGGACACGAACAAATGGAAACTCATCCCATGCTCTTGGTTAGGAAGAATTAATATTGTCAAAATCGCCATCCTGCCTAAAGCAATCTACAGATTCAATGCAATCCCTATCAAAATACTAACAGCATTCTTCAACAAACTGGAACAAATAGTTCTAAAATTCATACGGAACCACAAAAGACCCAAATAGCCAAAGCAATCCTCAGAAGGAAGAATAAAGTTGGGGGGATCTCACTTCCCAACTTCAAGCTCTACTACAAAGCCACAGTAATCAGTACAATTTGGTACTGGCACAAGAACAGAGCCACAGACCAGTGGAACAGAATAGAGAGTCCAGATATTAATCCAAACATATATGGTCAATTAATATATGATAAAGGAGCCATGGATATACAATGGGGAAATGACAGCCTCTTCAACAGCTGGTGTTGGCAAAACTGGACAGCTACATGCAAGAAAATGAAACTGGATCATTGTCTAATCCCATACACAAAAGTAAATTCGAAATGGATCAAAGACCTGAATGCAAGTCATGAAACCATAAAACTCGTAGAAAAAAACATAGGCAAAAATCTCTTGGACATAAACATGAGCAACTTCTTCATGAACATATTTCCCCAGGCAAGGGAAACAAAAGCAAAAATGAACAAGTGGGACTATATCAAACTGAAAAGCTTCTGTACAGCAAAGAACACCATCAGTAGAACAAAAAGGCACCCTACAGTATGGGAGAATATATTCATAAATGACATATCCAATAAAGTGTTCACATCTAAAATATATAAAGAGTTCATGTACCTCAACAAACAAAACGCAAATAATCCAATTAAAAAATGGGCAGAGGATCTGAACAGACACTTCTCCAAAGAAGAAATTCAGATGGCCAACAGGCACATGAAAAGATACTCCACATAGCTAATCATCAAAGAAATGCAAATTAAAACCACAATGAGATATCACCTGACACCAATCAGGATGGCCACCATCCAAAAGACAAACAATAACAAATGTTGGTGAGGATGTGGAGAAAGGAGAACCCTCATACACTACTGGTGGGAATGTAAATTAGTTCAACCATTGTGGAAAGCAGTATGGAGGTTCCTCAAAGAACTCAAAATAGAAATATCATTTGACCCAGGAATTCCACTCCTAGGAATTTACCCTAAGAATGCAGAAGCCCAGTTTGAAAAAGACATAGGCACCCCTGTGTTTATCACAGCACTATTTACAATAGCCAAGAAATGGAAGCAACCTAAGTGCGCAACAGTAGATGAATGGATCAAGAAGATGTGGTAGATATACACAATGGAATATTATTCAGCCATAAGAAGAAAACAAATCCTACCATTTACAACATGGATGGAGCTAGAGGGTATTATACTCAGTGAGATAAGCCAGGTGGTAAAAGACAAGTATCAAATGATTTCACTCATATGTGGAGTATAAGAACAAAGGAAAAACTGAAGGAATGAAACAGCAGCAGATTCACAGAACCCAAGAATGGACTAACAGTTACCAAAGGGAAAGGGACTGGGGAGGATGGGTGGGAAGGGATAAGGGGGAAAAGGGGGCATTACAATTAGCAGACTTAATGTGGGGTGGGGGCACAGGGAAGGCTGTACAACACAGAGTAGACAAGTAGTGATTCTATAGCATCTTACTAAGCTGATGGACAGTGACTATAATGGGGTATGTGGTGGGGACTTGTTAATGGGGGGAGTCTAGTAACCATAATGTTGCTCTTGTAATTGTAGATTAATGATACCAAAATAAATAAATAAATAAAGTATAGATAATGAAGAAGTAAACTTAAATCCATGGCATTAGTACTTTTGTAAATAAGTTTAGTGCAGCCATGTTGTGTGGGTTTCATAACCCCATGTCTGATTTATTTGGAAGTGGGGTGTTTACAATATTTAAGAGGATAAGGTATATAAAGCTTATGGATTTAATTAAAAGTCAAATGAGTATAATTAAATATAACACTATTTATATTTTGGGATAATTATTTTCATAAAGTCATACATTTTTTCATATTAACTGCATCAGCAGAGTGAAAATATTTAGGCCAGAGGTCAGCAAACTTTTTCTATTAGTAGCCATATCGTAAATAGCTTAGGCTTGCAGACCAGATCACCTCTGTCATAACTATTCAGTTCTACTATTGTGGTACAAGGGAAACCACATATAATACTTAAATGAATGGGCATAGCTGTGTTCCAGTAAATCTACAAAAATAAGTATCAGTCTGGATTTGATTGATGGGCCATACTTTTCTAATTCCTGATTTCAAGGAATATTAATCATTTTTTAATATCATTTTTTTTAGAAAACAAATTTTGCATCACACAAGGTACAAATGGTGTTGAGTATTTTTTTCCACATGTGAATTCCCTGGCTCATGAGAGAAACCAGCCCTGCACCCAACCACAGGTATTGACAGCCCCAATTTCCTTCCTCTTCTCCACTGTTCTGTGCTGATAATGTATAACATTCTTTAATCCTGTGCAAGAGATGTTCTTTGCCTTCATTGAGATTAAAGTACAATCTCCAAGTGTTCTCCTATCTATAAGTTTTCTTTCATTAGAAACATGAATTATTCTGAAGGAAAGGGAGAAAAAGAAAGGATAGACAGACTCTTGTCTGCCTTGTGTATCCCTACATCATTAACATCTAGAACAGAAGTGCTTAGCACGTAGTAAATGCTCAAAAATATTTGTAAAGTAAATTGAATAAATAAATTGATTTATGAGGGTGGGTACTCTGGTCCAATTTTGCTTTGATGGTTGTTAAACATGGTAGCTGGACAGAATCTGTGTCAGGTACTCCTGGAAGAAGATACAAAGACAGAAGTGTAAGAGATGTATTGAAGGAAATAAGTTTCTCTGAGGGATAAAGAGTGCAACATCAGAAAGGAAAAGACTTCGTATAACAATGCTGATTTGACACTTGTGCAAGGAGAGAGTGAAGAAGGGAGGATTAGTTAGGAAGAGCCTCAGACTGCATTTCAGCTAGAGGTCCCAGCCAGGCCAGTGGGAAGCCCCACAGCAAACATTGCCCATTAGCGGAGTCTCATGCTGGGCTGAAATGACCTGGTCTAGAGCACCTGGCTCACAGGACCTCTGCTGTGCAGTTACTGGCTGTGAGCACCCCTAGAGGAGCATGAACTTGGAGTTGAAAGCTGTGGTAGATCCCAAAGTTGCACTACCTGGAGGCCATCTGCTAATTACACTCTCAATCACATTTTTCCATGAAGGGGGTCCTGAGTGGCACACCTCCGTGCCACAGAAACCAGAAGCCCCCTATTTCTAATGATGAGTAAATTCAACACCAACACTACTATTTCTCCCCTCTTGTCTACCATGAAATCTGTGAGCCTTTTCTCCTTGAATACAGGAGATATTCCTTTCTTCCCATTCAAATGCGGACGTGGATTTAAACTTTTCATTTATGTGACTGTTTCTTTCATCAGGAGAGCTGACAGATGTCAACTTTCAAAATTACACATAGAAAAGGCATCTCTATGTGCCAATGCCATCAAAGACTACAAAGCCATTCCATCATTTTTCAAATATCTCCCACTTAAGTGCTAAGCTTTTGGTAAATTTCCACATTTAGCTTGTAAACCAAAGCTGGCATCTCTTTGCTTTCATACCTGATATTGGGACACTTCTGCCCTCTATTAGTCCAAAATAAGGAATAACATACATATACAAATAACTACCATAAATGTGATATACATTTTACAGGTATAGTTATAAAAACATGCAAAATATATAGAAATCACATAATACTGAACATAGGTGTGAAAAGTGGTAATGAAGTACAAATAAGGCTATGGTAGTTCAGAGAAAGGAGAAATTACTTCCTGCTGGGAGGACTTGGGGAGAGTTTCATGGAGAAGATGGCCTTTATTCTAGGTCTTGAAAGATGAGTAAGCTTTGTATACCTGGAGATAAACGGTATTGACAAATAGAATCACATACACAAAAGTATGGAGCTAAGAAAGCATAACTTTGTGAAAAGAAAAATATAAACTCACAGCATAATAGTTGTCAAGGCAGCAGGATTGATTAACTGACAAATTTCAGGCAGCTCTTGGCTCCTAAGTTTTAAATCTAAGATGCTGTCAGCATGCTTGTGACTAGTAGATAAACTATTATTGTCGGTCTGTAAGTCTGACATCAGAGAAATTCACTTGAGCTCAGATCTGAAGATTGCCTCTTGGCCATGAGAACCATTCTGACTCAAGAACACATTTTATGAGCATGTACACAAATGTTAAAGACTGAAGACCCCATAAAGTGTAGCTATTGCATGACAAAGTATGTTTAAAAATAAGTTTAAGAGGTGTCATTAGTTCAAGTGGTGGCTCTGACACCAAATAACTGCTCTTTGACTGATCTAAGAATGAATGCATTCTCTCTGTACAGTGTTCTATTAATGATTTTAATTGCATGCTAAGCTTTATAATCTGTTGCTGTCATTTAGGTTCCTGTACTGTACTAATATTTATTCTGCATATTACATAACACCTTATTAAGCTTATTGCCCGCTTTCTATAAATTTTTCATCTGACTCTCATGTGAGGAGCTAACTTACGTATCTATGAAAAGTGGTGCCTGAGTCACAGATCCTTTTAGTATTCTCAACAACCCAAATTGTTTAAGTCTATGGAAGAAAAAGGAGATGGTTTGCTTCCCAAATAGAAAGAAAAAAGTGCATGTACATCCAACCGCACAATATCTGTGCCCTCAAGACCACCAAGAACATGAATAGTAATTACTTGGTTTGTCTTTTCCATGCCCTCCATGGAGCCGTCTCTGATGATTGGGGCCAGAATATATACCCAACTTCAACTCACATCTAATAGGTAAAGGGTGCTTCATTCTAAGTGCCCAGCATGATGTCTCAGATATTAAATTTTCAGGAAAATGTTTAATGAAGCAAATAAATATGTAATAAATAAGATTTACTTTCTCCGTCCATCACATTGTATCACATGGCATATTCCCAATAAATCGTGATGGTGGTAGAGACATAAACTCAGAATATAATTGCAGAGCAACAGCAAATTTCTCATCATCAGCTCACCACATATCCTTGCCTCTCCTATAGACTTCCTCTCATTCTTTCTCTACTCCTTTCTAAACCTAACTTCTTGATGTCCATGCTGCTGAACGTGCACCACGTGAATATTACAGAGAACGTGTGAGCACTCCAGAACATTTCTGTGGAGTTTGTTCTCTTCTTCCCTTGCTTTTCCCCCAATCTCTTTCTTGAAAAATATCTTCAAAATGTTATTATATGAATCCACAGGTCCTATTCTCTCCACCAAAGCAAAAATGTTATAAAATTTTCCATTCCTTATAACCCAGACAATCACCAGATGTTTCAAAAGTTCTTAAGATGATAGGTATTCTTTTCTTACAATTAAGTTGAATTAGAGAAAAAGCCTATGAAAAGTAAACATTGTTTATTTATGTTCTAGATATACATAAATATTTTTTAGTGCTGGCACAGTAATCCCTTTTTCATAATTGGGCTGAACCACTCATGTTATTGCTCCTATCCTTGCTGACTTGTTTGGCAGAAGGAGGGTCCAACAACAGAAAATGGGTTGGTCCACCTGGCTCCCCTGAGGGTAATAAAATGTGTCACTGCTTTCCTGCTAATAAGTCTGTCACATGGAGCAAACCTGGGCGCCAGGGTCAGATACACCTGGTTTGAATCCCAGTTCTTCTGTTTGGTATGTTACTCAACCTCTTTGTGCCTCCAGTTCATAAACTATGAAATAAAGTAAAATAATAACACATACTTCATAAAGTGATTGTTCGGGTTAAATGGAGAAATGTGTAAAAGCATCTGCTACAGAGCATGTACTCAATAAATGGTTGTTTTTATGCGTAAATCATTTCATTTCTTTTTCTTATTTTTGCACAACACTCTTTACAATTGCCTGAGAATAATAATGTGTTATGTACACACGCAGCGACAGTGTTCCTAGAAAGCTCTTGTCACTTATCATCGGTATGTGTGGCAACCCTCAAATCAGTCAGAAGAGGGAGGGCCAATTAAAACAGGGGTAGGTTTTCTTGGAATACAAGGTAGGGAAGTGACATGTCTGTCACAAAATGTGTGTTTCAGAAGTGAATCTTATATTTTAAAATAAAAGACCCAGAGTCTAACTTATGAATAAATTACTGGTACTTTAAAATTCTCTTTTAGAGTCTTGGGTTTCTTATACTTCTGATGAATAAAAATGCTAGACAAGTGAAGAAGTGACAGGGAAGAAATGGAATTGATGGTGTTCATTTATGACTCTGTTTCATCTGTTGTTGAAGGGCAAAATCAACAGAGAAGAAGTAAGGAAGTACAGGAAGGAAAGGAATGAGGGATACAGGTGACAGTGCAGCACATAGAGAGAGCAGTCTCTGCAGCTCATTTTTTAAAAACTCACTGAAATTACACAATTTTAGAAAATAAATATAGTCCTCCCCATCAAGGAGTTTATAATGAATAAACTGATATTTTGGTTAACACAAATACAAAGATGTGTTCAGGAAAAGGATAGGTTAATTTCCCACCCCAGATGCTGAACACACAGTCAGAGAACTGAGCGTGGGACCACAGAGAAGATTTCAAATCTCATTATACAGTCAGTTATAAACCTGAAAGTCTTGTGAACGTGTCATATAATCCAACATAATTTCCCCAAGCTGTATATCCATTTCATGTCCTTTTGAATGTATACTAAGCAACTGAGAGAAACAAACTGTTGGTTTATTCAGATCAGTGTAAGTTGGTTGATGGTCCTACCTTTCCTCTTTGAAGTAAAGAAAAAGTAATTAGATGATTTCTGAAAAATTTAAACATAGTTAGTAACTACTTCAAAATGAGTCCTGCTTAATATGTCTGTTTTTGTTGTGGTCATTTATGCTACTGTTGTTTAAAAGGAATCTATTTTTTAAAAGATGTCCAGGGTGATCTGAGAATGACTGATAGATCCAATTAAGACCTCATTACAATGCAACATAATATCTTCAAAGAAAAACTCCCAGGCACACCTAGCCAAACATTAGGGGTTCATTTTCCCAAAGGGTGGAACTGTCTGTGATGGTAAAGAAAAAAGACCTATATTCTCAAGGTCAATGAACCAGGGGTACAAATACAGTTAACGACATGTTTTTACAACAAGTTCCTATTTTTCCTTTCATCCTTACTGAGACCGTGGTCATTTTGACATTTCCATATTTGATGCTAACCTAGCAGCTAATGTGTGTTTTCAAATGGAATAGCTAAAGAAGAATTTTAGAATAGACGTTCTACTACAATGCAGCTTTTAAATATACTTTCAACTACTGTTTGATCTTTTTGCAAGGAAAACTTCTTAGGAACTCTAAAGTATTCTTTCATCTATTCCACTTTAGATGACCTATTCATTTTATTTTTACCTTCATCATGCATATCCATCACCAAAAAATATGTGCTTTATTTATCCAGTCACAGGATTTCATTTTCAATTTGAGATTATATGCTCACTGAGCATACATGATGTCAAAAAAAGATACATTTGCATGTCTCACCTGACTTGCAATTAGGGTTATTAGCAGCAATATATCCAGGAAAAGATCTCATGTAATCCAGGTTCCGGGCTCCTTGGCAACAGATAAAAAAAGAAATCCAGGACATGTCCTTCCCAACAATCTCCTTCCACCTTAGAGTCTTTTGTTGAGTCTTTTCATTTTAGATTTTCTTCCCAAGAAAGTAGGTAGAATGCCTGCCGGCATCCCTAGAGTCTTTTGTTAATACAGTAATGACAGAAGTAGACCATTGAAAGGTGTGCTTGAAGTATGCAATTTCCAGTTCCTTTTGAATGATTCACTATTCGCCCTTTGCTTTTGATTCAGACTAAACACAATAAAAAGTATATTTCTAGAATTATGGATTTTATGTTTTCTAATTCCTTATTTCTCATTTCCATAGAACTGGAATTCATCAATACTGTATTACAGCTAGAAAATGTGATACAGGGGTATTGCCTTTCTTTGTAATAACCCCTAAGGACTCCACTGTGTTCATGACGATTTTTCTTTATGTCATTTTACCATGATGCCAAACCATCGTGATCCTAGTTCACTGTAATAAAAAACCCAAAGTATTGGGTGAAGTAACCAGGAGACACACTTTTTCATGCTACCAGAGTGATTTTTACTATCCAAATATAAGGATATGAATATATAGGGGAGAAGTGGAGATCAGCATATTGATTCCAAAATGGATTCAAAAGCCTAGTACTTCAAAACTAACACTTAATTCTGGAAATTAATGTGCAAATCATTTTTAAATTAACGATTAGAACTTATACCTAATAAATACCTAAATGCATATTAATACATCTTCATATTTTAAATCAAGATTTAATTTGATTTGATTTTTGGTTAGCCTGCTTATGCTCACATGGAAGAGGAAATGAACACTGATTTCTGGGATCAAGAGAGGCCCTAGTCAAAATATTCCCCTTTAAATTGATGTTGTTGTTTAGGGATCCTCCCCAGTTGCTATACTATTATACTATTAGTAGTGTAAACTGCTAATAGTCATTTATGATTGAATGTTTTTTAGAGGATTTTAGAGAAGATTTTGGCAAAGAAATGGGGAAGAAAGCATAAATGCACCAAGAAATTCAGGAGAACTGGAAATTTGGTGTTACTAGCATGGGGCTCCTAACTTTTCGCCACCAGTGATGTATTTTATTATATATATGGTCCACCAATCATAACACAGAAATCTTTATAGTGTGATGGCTAATCAGATCTTCTATTTGGATGTTTAATAATGCTTTAAGAAAATTTTCAAAGCCTTGTGAGTTTGGGATTAAGTGCATGTGGAAAGGTTAGAAATTGGAGATTATTTACTACCAAGTTAATGATGGTAAGAGTTATTGCATTATTTAATCTTCATTTATACTTGAGTCAATTCTGGTAATTTATATTTTCCTTAAAAATAATTCACTTCATTTAAGATTTCAAAGTTGTTTATTTAAAGCTGTTCTTATTAATCACAAGGGTTTTTTTTTCATCCCTATTCTATCTGTAATTGTATCTCCCCTCCTGTCCTTTTCATTTGTACCTCTAACTTTTCATTTTCTTGATCAGTTTTTCTAGATTATTCTTTTCAAAGTATTCATGAAACATTTATAAATTTTGCCATCTGGTAGGTTAATAGTATACAATCAAATCATAAAGATGAGTGCTTTGAAACTGATGTACTCTTGGGTGTAGGGTATGTTTCTATATTAGATGGAAATGTTAATTTCATGTTCCAAAACATTTTTTAGCCTTCTTGATTCATCATTTTGAATAAAGATATGCTAAGTCTCTCACTCTGAATGAGGCTTCTTCTTGAATTTATTACACACAAGTTCATGACTGTAATATTTTTCTTATTAAATAGTTCCATTTATTGTTTGCAGTATCCTTCCTTATTTCAATTAATGCATTTGCCTTAAGTACTTCTACTGTTCATATTAGCATTACTACACCAGCTTTCTTTTGGTTGGTTTTTGCATGACATAGTGTTTAACTTCAACATATTTGTGAGGCATTGTTGTAATTGTATCTTACCCACAAGAAGTATGTGTAGCTGGGCTTTTTCTAAGTCTAACAATTCTTACTTTCTAACATTCAAGTTTAATTCACTGACTGTTACTGTGATTACTGATATATTTGGATTTAAATCTACCATTTCACTGTTTTTTCTGTTTACCATTTTTTTCTTTTGCCTTTTTATCTCCACTTCTGCTTTCTGTTAAACCAATAGTCCTTTTTCTTCCTTCTGCTAATTTTAAACTATACATTATGTTGCTATTGCTTTATAATTTACCCTTAATTTTTTAACATGCACATTTAAATATAGAATTTTGGAAGAATTACTAACTGTGTTCAGTCTGTTTTTCACTCTTCCCAAACACTGCAGGTCTTCAACATGCTGATAATAGAATACCACCCTCCTGTTAACTTTTTGTTCTCTAGAGTTTCAGTTCTTACCTTGGTTGTTTTGTTTTGTTTCATCCTATTTTTTACTTACTATAGCTATTAAATCTACAAATGTATTTTAATCAGTGTCTGTGTTCACTGTTCTTTCTTGTACTCCAAGCCTTCTCTTTGAATTCACTTTTCTTTTTATGGAAGTATGCATTTAACCAGATTTTTTAGTAAAGATGCATGGATAGTAAATTCTCTTGAATTTATTATGTATAAAAACATTTTAATTTTGCTTTCATTCCTAAATTTTGTTTAATAGGAAATAAAAGAATGATTTGACACTTACTTTCCTTCACTTTTCTTCACTTTGAAGATATCATTTCATTGTTTTGATCATAAGTTGTTCCTGATGTGAAATCTGATATTGGCCTGGAGGTGTTGACTTTTTGTAGATGACCTATCTTTCCTCTCTCAAAGCTTTTAGTATCATTCTCTTTAATCCTTGAGTTTCAGATTTTACTATGATTTGTCCATAGTAAATTTAAAATTAAATTTATTTTAATTATCTTCTTTGATACTCAGGGGGAAGTTTTAATCTAAGGACTTAGATGCCTATTCAATACAGGAAAAATCTCGTATGCTAACTCTTAAAATATTTATTGTTCTGTCATTCCTATCATTCTCTTCTTGGATTCCTATTGGATATATGTTCAAACTTTCTAATCTCTCTTCCATGCTTCTGGCTATTTCTTTCTTAGTTTCTTCTTTGCTTTCCTTCCTTCCTTCCTTTCTTCTTTACATCCTTGTCTCTCTGTGTATTTTATTGGACAAATTACTCACTGTCAATATGAAAGAGTTCTAGTTGCTCCACATTCATTCCAACATTAGATATTGTCAGCTTTTTTATGTTAGTCACTCTAGTTCATGTGTATGATGTTCTACTATGGTGTGAATTTGAATTTTTCTGATGGCTAATGATGTTGGATATCTTTCACTCCTTTACTAGTTATTCACACATCTTCTTTAACAAAATGTCTGTTCAGATATTTTGCCCTTTTGCTGGGTTATTTGTCTTCTAATTATTGAGTTTTAAGGTTTTATATTTTGGATTTAAGTCTTTCTTTGAATATATTTTGTAAATGTTTCCTCCTTTTCTGTGGTTTGCCTTTTAAATTAATTCAAAAATACTGTGTTTTGAAAAGCAGAAAACTTTTATTTTGTTGAAAACATTGATTTGAATCAATTTGAAAAACTGATTTTGATAACATTTTTTCTTTTATGGTTAACGTTTTTTGTGTCCTGCATAAGAAACCTTGCCTACTTCAAAAGCATGAAGATTTTCTTCTATGTTTTTTTCTACATGGCTCAATGTGAAATAATATGGATATTATAATCGGGATATTATAAAATGGTACAAGTTATAATGATAGCAAGTGTGGTTCACTAGCACATAACTGACAGGAACACCTTTAAAAACTTTCAAGCCTCACTTGTTTAACACTACGAGAGGCTTCTATGATATTCATATCTCATATCTCATCATCTCTGCAAGGAATCTCTATGAGATCAGAATAGAAAAGAATGAACAGGAAAAGGGCAAAGATGATACTAGGAAGGAGCAAGGAAGGTAATGAAACATTTGTAGAGATGCTATTTGCTCTGTCTGTTTTTGAAAAAGTCTGGAAATCCAAAGCTAACAGGAGTTGCTTAAAAGGAGAACCACCATTTTGGGAAGGCCAGTAGAACTGGGCTCAGAGAATATCTAGATTCAAAAATTGGCTCCACATTTATCATTTATGTAATCTCAGCTGAATCACTTCATTTGTCTGGATTCCTGTTTCTTTATAAAATGACATGGGGTCAGGGATTTTCAAACTGCTCAGGGAGGCCTAGGAGTGGTTTTGGAGGCAGTGTTCTGGAGTTCAGTAGAGAGAGGTTGAGTAGAAGCCCCCATCCCCTCAACTTCAGACAAAAGAGCTCCACTTTTGCCGTCTTATACACTGGGCTTCTGAATATAAATTTTTTAGCCAAAAGTATTTTGAAACTTTTGATCTAGTGAAGGTTAAAAAATAGCAGCACGAAATTCTCTATCTGGGTGGTGGAGATCCATCAGAGCACAATGGTAAGAAGCCGAGGTGATCCTGAAAGGTCAGCATCAGGACCTTTCCTTGCTCCGGCTGGGACCCGGGAATGGCTCTAGCAGGCAGACTATGCAAGAGAGGCAGCTATCTAGGAGGAATGACATAAAGGCAGCCCTGGGGAAGTTAACTTTTCTTTTTAAACATTTTTAGTTTTATAATAGCACAGAAACAAATTCTTGTAAAAGAGTCAAATAACACAGAAATATAGAGACTAAGTGTAAAATTTCCTCTTCATCTGCACAACCCATAATACCACTCTTCTCACCATGAGCAACCATTATTTTCAGTTTGGTCTGTACTCTCATGGAACTTTTCTTCTATGCATATGTATTTTATACATATATATGCATATACATTGTTTATAAAAGATAAACTGTATATAGTGTTGTGCAATTTTCTTTATTTACCTATTAATATGTCTGGGAAATTTTCTGTATCAGTACATATACACCTGTCTTCTAAAATAACTCCATACCATATAGGTTTCCCATATTCATTTAACAATTCCCACATTACGGGCTTTATGGTTATTTGCAATTTTGTATTAATATAAACAATCAGCATCATTGTACATGTATCTTTGTTTACAAATGTGAGTTTTTCTGTAGATTACTAGAAATATAACTGCTATGTTTAAAAGTATGAAAAAATTTTAAGCTGCATCTATTTACATAAAGGCCATCAGTTTCTCTATACATTTGCCAACAATGAATATTCATCCTTCTAATTTTGCCAAATTGATGATAAAAATTTTGATAGACTAATTTGTTTTTACCTGATTCGTAATGCTATTGATCATTGCTTCATCTATTTGTTACCCATTTATGTCTGTATTAGCTGAAAGAAACACTAACTGTGGGAATCTGGAGATGAGATTTTAGTCCTAGGCTTGTAATCAGATTTGCAGGCTTTGATCAATTCACCTTTCTCACCTCAGTGTCTCAATCTGACAAATGGAAATATTAACTCCAGTCCTGCCTTACTCCACAAAGTTACTGTGAGTGTTCAGGAAATGACAGATGAGAAAGCAAGTGGAAAATTCTAAAATGCTAGACACGTAAGTGGGATTTCTTTTAGTTTTAAAAATATGTGCAACATTTGAATAATTCTGTCATTGCGAATTTTTCTAGACAAAAGAAGACTGGTGCATGCAGCTGCTCATTTATCTCCCAAATTCAGGGTCTCCTCAAAAAAGGTGTGAGGCAAGAAGACAAAGGCACAGGTTTAGCCCCAACATCACTCCCATGCCAGAGTGGCCCGGGGGAGCACAGAAGAAAGCTTACTCCTTGTGAGATTTCTAATCCACGTTTGTGATTCCAAGGAGGTGGGGTAGGGGTAGATCCTCTCACACATCTTCTCTGGTTCATCCATCAGCAATAACAATGCCATCTGGCTACCGGGGACCACTGAAGCATAAAATGCCTAGAAAAGCAGCTGTCTTCCCCTTTACCTGTGTCAGAATTACTAATTAAGTGACAAATTTGCCTTTAGTTATAAATGAAATTTCATGCTACTGAAACCAGTACAGATTTTACTCTTTATTAGCTATACTTTTTTTGTAACTATAATTCTTCCTTTAAAAGAAATGTATTCTGTGAACCCAGGATAAAAATTCCCATCTGGCCATCTTTTTTTTTTACCTCCCTCTTGCTTTTTACCATGAGTTGAAATCAAGTTGCCCATTTATGCTTAGTTTCCTTTCCCTAATGTGAGTTCCTAATACTGCACATGACAGAATTCTCATTTCCAATTTTTCCACTGCCAATTCAAATTGCCAATGTATCACATAAGCCTGGATGTGAGGGCAATGTGACTGAGCCCCAGTGGTATTACCATTCACAAACTTTGCAAAACTTCATAGAAATATAAATAGGCTATATCACACTCCCAAAATGTCAGTACTTCATCTGTATTATCTGTTGGGTAAACCAGGAATTTGACAATCTGAATCAGATTAGATTTTCTACAACCAACAATTCTACTGAAAGATCTACATTTTTTGATAATAAGCGAATAAGCACAATACATTCTTCAGTGTTCAGCAGAAATAAAATTCTTTCCCAAATGTTAATCTTCTCCATGTATAGTAAACCCTTTCCCCTCATAATCCCAGGTTCCTACTTTGGTTTAC
The DNA here is from genome assembly GCF_030020395.1 of Manis pentadactyla. Lineage (NCBI taxonomy): Eukaryota > Metazoa > Chordata > Mammalia > Pholidota > Manidae > Manis > Manis pentadactyla. The sequence goes on from NC_080019.1 coordinate 112,778,423, forward strand.
AGAATGATTAACAGTTTCATGAAAACCAGTAAGATATCTGCTCCACTTTTAAAGGTTCTTCCCTTCTTTGGGACCTCCCTAGATGGACATTGAGTCCTTAGATATCCAAAATCAAAAGGATGTCCCTAAATTATGAGAGCTTTCATAAATGCCTGAGGACCTGGCTTATTTGTAATAGACAGGATTAATATGCACTAGACTGTACTATTTGTAATGTGACCCAAGTTCCTAGAGTCACCAGTGCTTTACATTAGGTCATTTTTTAGCTCTTTTCCATTTTCCCTAGAGAAAGCAATGCCATGACCCTTTTAAACTTACTGTATCTATTGACAATGTTACCAATTTGATGCAAGCATCATTTGTCAGCTTCCATTATGATAAAAACCCTGGGCTACAGATGTGAAGGGGATAAACATGAATACTTTGCCTGCCTTCATCTAACAGGAGAAATGTCATATACGGAATGTCAAATAATTATAATATAAGATAAAATGTTGAACTTACTCTAAAGTGGGTGACGTTAAGATGGAGAGAGTAGAGAAAACCATCTGATCATCTACTGTCTGATATGGATCCACTGGGTTGTCCCAACTGTGAACACTAGTTAACACATGGACAATCTCCACATCTTTGCTCAGTCTCTTTTTTGCTTTTGTGGTTCAGGCTCTAAGTTCACCTCAGTACCAGTGAAAGTTGGGAGCATTTAAAGTTGTTTTGGAGGATATGTCAACAGGAAGATCCATTTTCAGCTAGCACTCCCAGTGGGGAGCAAATCACTGACCCCCCAAAAATTTACAATGTTCTTCAAACTTCAGTGTGCATATGAACCATGAGGGCAACTTGTTAAAATGCAGGCTCTAATTCAGTAGTTCTTCAGTAGAGACTGAGAGTCTATATTTCTAATAAGTCCCTATGTGATGTCTATGCACTTGTCTTCAGCTCATACCTTCAGAAACAAGGATTTAGAACTTTGCTCCCATAGCTGCAGAAGACATTAATCATGGCAAAGAGGAAGCTCCAATGAGAGTTCAGACTACAGAAAGATGGACAAATAAAGCAGACAGCCAACATTTCACAGAGCATAATGGAGGGAAGCAAAGCCTTTTACACAAATCAACTGAGAAGGATGCAGTACTTAAAAGCTACATTTTGTGCAAGGACATGGGCAAACGTTCAGAACAATTCTGTCATTAGCAATGATGGATATGAAGCAGAGTTGGCCTCCCAGGCAACAGTGAGAATATGGGACACACGGAAGAGAATCTGAACTAGATCACAACAATTTCCCCTCACAGGTTACTTGTCATACCAATTCTTCAGTGATCAAGAAGCCTGATATGAGAGCACACTCTATATCCTTCATGCACATATTGTATATATGCAGAGCAAGCTTTGTAGAGTTCTTATGACAGATTCAGTCACTCGTCCAAGTTTTGCTGTCTGCCTGAAGTACTGAGCTGAAAAACCTCTATAATGAATAAGGTATGAACTCGATAAGCTCTATCTGAGTATTAAATGTCAAGATCCAGGTGCCTGGATCATTGACTTGATATATTGACTCTCCACACATGGCCCCTACAGGAAAAAACAGAAATAAGATGTTTGAGTCTTTTGGTCCTAAAGTACATGACAAAGCAAAAGGATCTTGTTGTAAGATTCTTATACTTTGAAGGAAAAAGCCCCACAGCATGGACCTTCAGATGGATATTATAACCAAGTTCCAAAGAAGCATAATTTCTTAATGATAATAGACATTATGCCTGGCTGCTAACTCTGAGTAGAAGTCAAAGCCATACAAACCAGATTTTCTCTCATTCCGCAGGGGGATTTTTACCATTATTTTCAGGGAAAAGGCTAAGTAATCTTCATTGAATTCTGAACTTATTACCCAATAGACTTAAAGTTTCTTAAACTCCCCAACAGTCCTCAGAATATTTTATCTAATAAAGGAATAGTTTCATCAATCTCAGATTGCATTATTTAAAACAACTGCTTTAAAAGATCAATTTAAATAGTTTCAATAAGAACTGGCCCATCATCAAATTCTGTTGAATCTTTCCGACCTCTTGTTCACAATGGGCATTATGGTTTATTCTTTAATGTACATTAATTTGGTCCAAGCAGGACCAAGACTGCACATCTCAGCATTCTACTTGAATAAAGAAGAAAGCATTCAATTCCCCTCCATAGCAAATTCAGCCTTCCACAAGTCAGTTCTGCCAGTCATTGATGGCTGCCTTGCAAAAACTGCTTTGCGAATGTTTTGCTGGGTTTCGTTGCTAGGCGATGACTGGGAAAACTTTGCAATTCCTGCTGAGAGGTTTAAAAAAATGTGCCTGTAACCAGTTTCATATTAAAGAGAAGGAAAAAAATAGGGCAGCCTGTACCTTAATTCTTCAAGGTTTACTCCTTGCCCTATACTCCCCCTTAGCTGTCACATAGAGAAATTGTGACCATTAAGCAATGCATATACACGACACTGAAAAAAAAAGAGAAAGAAGAAAATATTCAATTTATCATCAACCAAACCAAAACAGAGTTAATAAAATAAAATTTATCAAACATCTTCCTTTTAGTCTGAACTAGAACTTTTCTAACTTAGGGATGTCAGAGGGAAGGGTAGAGAAACAACACCATTCCCCTATGAACATTCTTCTCTGTTCCACATATTAGCAAAGACCTTTGGTTAAGAAATTGGCCTGAGGCTAGAGTCAGCTTGTACCTGAGCTGTGTTTCAGAAACCCTTGGCCTGGACACGACTCTCTAGCCAAGCAGCAGGGATTCCTGGGAAAGCCCAGAGGCCTGTCTGAGGCCTGGTCGCATGTCAGTGATTGATGAGGGCAAGTGCGAGAGGTGACGTACTGTGAAATCAGACTGAGGCTCAAAGAGTTAATAATCCTTGGGCTTTCTCCAAACTGTGTCCTTTGAGGGAGAAATAATATTTAGTCCTGCCTTTGTTAATTTTGCAGCTAAAAAAACACTCTTGATATCTTATTCACTAGGCAAGATGCCAGCCTGCAACCTCCTGAAACTTCAGGAGATAAATACCACACTAGTGGCAGTAATTATTTGTCCCTGTTGCATTATCATCATCAAATTATTTTAAACTGCTGATTTAACAAGTACTATATTATAACCAAGAGAGAGAGGAGAGCAGTTGTTTTTACATACAGATTTCTTTTCACAAATTAAAGGACCTACCTATAAATCACGGGGGAGAAAAAAGCTAAGAAATTTCACCTCTCCCACCTTGTGCTTATCTGTTCTCAGAAACACGGCAACAGCTTGGTAGTAAGAGGTCCCCCCTCTCCATCGCTAACTCATTCTCTTGTGCTCACTCCCCACTGGGTCCTCTCCTGGGAGGACAGGAAAGGCCATGTGTGTCTTTGACTTGGCGAGGAAGGCAAGTTTCTTGTACTTTCGTACCCTCCACAGCAGATGCGCAAACTTTAGCAGCATCCTTTTAACACTTCATTAATTGTTGAGCTGTGCCAAGAGTAATTATTGAGCAACGCCAGGAGTCCTTTGCTCCCACATCAGTAAACAGTCATTTAGAGAAGGGGGGTTATAACCTTAGTGTGAGCAACGCTTTCCCCCCACAGCTGTGTGGTGAGCTCAACAATACTGCATATGCTTCAGCAAATGAGGAGGTCCACAGCCCAGCCTCTGTTGCATACAGGCAATGTTACGGCCAGGGAAAAGAAACCCACCATGTTAATTGTGTGGTGCAAAATGTGGAACATCTCATTTGCTAACAGACCCAAGATATCTGTTCTGACTCTGTGCTTTTGCCTTAATTTAATAATAGTAATAATAATTATTATTATTATAAAATCCAGCACCAGCAAGGGAATTGACTTCCAGGATTCTCCTCATATGTTATAATAGAAGCACACTAATGTTGATGCAAGATTTTCTCAATGACTAAGATTTCTTTAACCATTATTCAGTAAGATTTCAAGTCGCTCCTCTTCCTTCAATTAATTGATGTCACTGCATGTTCACTTGACAACCCTGATCCCAGGATCCAACAAAATAAAAATGTCCTTTTCCTGCATCTTCAAAGTCCCATCAGAGGCGTAAACGGCTGGTTGGAGATACTGGGCCTCTGGCTATTTGGAGTAGGGGTTTTGGAGAGAGGTATCTCCTCGCATTTCAGAATAACAGAACCTTAGGGCTAGAAGCTTACTTAGTACAACACTCTTCCCATCCTATATGATGCTTAAATTCCCTCCAAATAATTCCCCAGAAATATGGTTATCCAGTCTCTGTTTTCTGTGGAAGAGAACTTACTTCTGTCATATACAACTCCTACTTGGAGACGGCCAGCATCTCAGTGTTCCATCTTGTATGCAGTAGAAATCTGTCTCCTTTTAGCCTCTGTTATCAGACCCTCAGTAGAGATGCTGAACAACTTCAATATGTTTCAAGTCAGCTAGGAAACCCTAAATCAGCAGTTTTCAAACTTTAGGGTAAAAAAGAAACTCCTAATTCTCAAAACACAGGCTCTGTATTGCCACGTCCCTAGAGATCTGGTTTCAGGAAGCCTCCAGATGGTCCACAATTACATTGCTCTAAAACTTTTCTCCCAAGGCTACATGTCTTCAGGCTCTTTCAGTTAATTCTCTCAAGGGACAACAAAGTCACCAATGAAACCCACATTGTCAAACAAGACGTCAGAGCTCTGTTCTCACCTCACTCATCTCACTCACGTGGGTCACTCTGTCCTTGAAATGCTTTATTCACCTGCCTTCTTTCGCATCCCAGAGTCCTGATTTCCTCCTACATCATAGTCTGCTCACATAGCACAGTGGCTTCCTTGAGTTCCCAGAACATATAAAGCAAATGCCCACCTCAAGAGTTTAGTACTCACTTGTTCCTCTGCACAGGATTTCTTCTTCCATTTATAATGTTATCCCTTAGTCTGTCCAGGTCTCTGATCAAATGACAAATCTTCAAGAGACTTCCCTGAGCAGCTTATTTGAAATAGCCTCCCCTCTATTCCCTATCCCCTTACACTGCTTTATTTTCTTCCAGCAGTTTTCACTTTCTGACATGATGATATACATTTATTTGTTTATTTTTTGCCTCTCCAGTGAGCATGTAAGCTACACGAGGGTTGTTTTGTAAGCTGCCGTTTCCTCTGTGCCTAACACAATACCCGGCACCTAGGAAGCACTCAATAAATATTTGTCAAAAAAAAGCAAAGAAAAAGGTGCTCAGACTTTTCACAAGTCTGATTAAGTCTGTCTGTGTCACTTCAAAGGTGTGCTGACCAGAACTACTCACAGGCTCCATAATAAAACAGAATAATCTGTCTCCTTGCTTAGAATACTAGATTTGTACAAATGCGGCATCCGTTTTTCATTCACTGTTAGGGCAGCTATGCCACACTATTGAATCACATTGAGCTTATGCAGCTGCTAAGCCACATTGCCCTGTGCAGCTGGATATTTGGAACCCAGCTCAGGATCTCACATGCATCTCTGTTAAATGTTCTCTGATTAAATTTGCTCCAGCCTATTAAAATTCTTTTGGATACTAATTCTGCCAGTAAGCACATTCCCACGTCAATATCTCTTCAGCATTCATTTTATATGCCTATTGATTCATCTTTTTGTTATAATCATTAATTTTTTTAAAAAGTAGGCACCAAAGAGGAATCTACAGACCAAGGTTTCTTTTGGGGCACAGCCATTAGTAGCCATGTGGTCAACCTTAGTCAGGCTAATTCAATTTTCTGACTTACCATTTCCTCATCTATAAAATGGAGATAATAATGCTTTCTGATAAGGTTACTGAGAGAATCAAATAAAATCTTAACATGTTGAGTGTGGTTGCTGGCATCTGTTAGCAAGTGTTCCTATTACCCTCAGCACAGACCTGGCACAGGGTAGACACTAAGTGAAACTTGGTCAGTTATTGACCAGGACAGGGCACAATATATGTGGTAGGAATCTAGAACTATGCATCAAAGTTATCAATGATCCATCTATTAGCCCTCCATGGGGCTCCTTTATTTTCTCAACTAGCTATGAATACATCTCCCAGGACTGACATCCTACTTGCCTTTCCCCATTTTGTTAAAGAAAAGTTCAGGAGTGGTAACCAAATGCAATCCTGAAATATGGGTATGCTGCATTTAATGCAGTCTCTTGAGCTACCAAGCTACTACCCCTGTCCAAAAAGAGAATTTAACTTATTTGGTGTGACTTAGAGAACCCACTACTTTCCTTTCTGTATGTTCACAAATCATACTTGCATCTAGAATTGATACCTGGATTACCAGTTTGTCACTGGATCACCAGCAAGTAATATGTACCTCTTCTACCGCTTCTTCCCTCGTCCACTGTTCCCTAAGGACTAAGCTCATTGCAGTTTTTCCCAGGGCCCTGGGCTAGGTAGCTCAAAACAAGAAACCAGGACTCATATATTGCAGCTAAGATGCTCACTTACAAGTTCCTCTCATACCTGATGTTTCCAGAGTCTCTTGGCAATACCATTCATGCATTTGATAATTTATTCCTATTTCCAAGAAAAATAAAGGTCTGCATTGGCACTTTGAGAGTACAAATCAGAGAAGCTTATGGTCTAAGCTTCCCTTTCTTCTTTCCATCACAAAAAGGAAGACAAAGACCTCCTATCTGAATAAATATTTAGGAGAATTCCTTGTTCCTTTAACTGAGCTAAAGCTTAATGCCAGGCTGCAACGCTGGACAATCTCTACCCAGAATGTAGGGCAAGTTGCCATCAGCTTTGGGGATAAACCTTCTAAAGTCAGGCTTTTCCAGGATTGGTCAGTTCATTAGCATTCTATAAATGTGAGTTCTCATCATTAAGCTTAGTCTCCCAAACGCTTAGTATTGCTGTCTTGGAACTCTCATATAACACTTGAATCGCACCTCATTTGGAAGCTTAGTCTGATATTCTTCCCATATTGTGAGAGTTTCATGTACAGAGACTGAAGTTCATTCATCTTCACATTTAAAAAACTAAGTCATTAATTAATGATTCCACCAAAGATAACTGTGAGTTTATTGACATCTTTATTATTTTTAGTAAATAAATGCTTCTAAATTATCTTACAGTAGTTTCTTTCTTTGATTGCTTTAAACTCCTAATCTTCATTTACTTGGTATATCTTTTCTTCATGTAGAGTACAAAAATAAGAAGTCTGAACATTTCATTTTATCTCTCCAGAGCAATTTGAAGCCAGATTATAAGAAATGTTCCTACTGTTAGCCATCAACAGTTACGTCGCTGCTTGGGACACAAGCAAGGCCTGTATTTTTAGACAAGATGAACACAACTTGCATAGGTGTGAGCAGCCAGGGTCAGCTCAGAGAGCTAACACAATTCATGACTGGTTTTCCTGTAAATGTTTCTTGGTTTGAACCTTGGTTAATTTGGCCCCAAAGCCACACTGTTACACCACATCAAACCAGCAATTTCAAATAGAACATGGTCTCTGCCCACCAGGAACTTCATTCATCTATAACAATATCAAGAGAATCTATTAAAATGTGCTTTATTCTTAGCAATTAAATAGTCACTTAGTTTTGAGAGGAAAAAATTGGTCAATTGAACCCAAACTTCAAGAAACATCTATATGGTAGGGTGCTGTCATTTGAGATTGTGCAAGATAGTTATGATGTTTGCAGTAGTAGAAAGAGAAGTGTGTCTTCACAGCTTTCCTGGTAGTCATACTTTTAATTTAAGTGGAACTTTGTATGCATAAACATGAGCAAAATCCTTATTGGAAACATCTAGGGAAAGATGGTCAAATGAATCCGGATCATAAAACGCCTCTCCCCCCTTACCTAGAAGCTCAAATGAAAAAAAAAAATTTTTGTTTAAAAGAAAGTAAAAACAAAATAACCAACAACTACCAAACCTGCAAAGGATTTCGTCCTTACGACCTAAATTCAGAAAAACAGTAGCCAGAGAGAGAAAGAAAAGATTCTGATTTATCAGACCCCGACTTCTAACCTTGTCCTTACAACTTCTGGCCTGTTAAAAAACAGAACTGAGAAAATAAAGTGTGTCCACAAAATCCTGAGAATTTTGAGCAGTGCCCTTGGAGCAGAGACAGGTGAAAATGTGCCTTAGGACAGTCCTGGGAAGAATTCCTACAGGCAAATCTTTGTAGTACCCAGAGCCTCTACCAAGCCCAAGTAGTAGCCGGAGCTGGCCACGTCCCAGGGCTCTGTGCTGAGTCAGGGGAACAGGCTGAAGCTCATGGGGTTATGATACACCCTTGGCAAGAACCCGGTACAGAACATTCAGCAGTTCTTGAAAGGACAGCAGATCTCTGGCTCCCCAAGGAGTAGCTATGCTGGGAACCAAGGGAGCTGGGCCCACGCCACCCACACTCCTTAGCTCTAAGAAAGTACACAAAAGCAACACTTTGTTCCCACACTGATCAGAGGGAAAAAGACCCAAAAAATGCAGGGAAATGGTGTCAAGGAAAAGTCAGAGTAAATGTAAAATCTAGACTGAACTTTCCACATTAAGACTGAATAATTTGAAAAGAAAATGATATGGCAACTTTACAATAATAATCCACAGAAAAAAATCAAATGTATCAAATATGCTAGGAGGCAAAAGCCCATGAAGAACAAAAGAGAAGTTACAGCTACAAATCCCACAGACACTAAAATGATAATTTTGCGACAATTTTACAACATGAAATGAACTAATTTCTTGCAAAATAACACAACTGAACAAAATGAGACATGATGATATAGAAATTACAGAAAATCTGAATAACTTCATACCTATTACAGAAATTGAACTCATGATCAAAATACTTCCTGAAAAGACAATCCCAAACCTGCATGATTACACCAATAAAACCTATCAAACATATAAGAAAGAAAGAAATGACACCAATCTCATACAAATTCTTTTAAAATACTGAGAGAAAGGGAAGAATTCCTATCTCATTTTATGAGATCACCCTAACCACAGTACCAAAACCTGACAAAATACTACAAGAAACAGAAGTTACAGACTAATACAAATGAATATGCATATAAAATGGTGAAAAAAATATTGGCCGAATCTTGGTACACCAATGCACAATGTCTACAATAGGGTATGGCGGGGGTAGGGGAACTTGATAATAAGGGTGAATGTAATAACCACATTGTTTTTCTTCTGAAACCTTTCTAAGAGTGTATATCAATGATACCTTAATTTAAAAAAATACTGGCCAAATAAACCCAGCAACATATAAAAAAGAAAGCACAGCATGACCAATTAAAGTTTATCTAGGAATGGAAGGTTAGTGCAACACTGGAAAATCAATCAATGTTAAAGAATAAAGGAGAGAAAGTTTACAATAATTTCCATGGATACAGAAAACATCTGATAAAATTCAATACCCATTCGTGGAGTACTGAAGTGTATGCATTTGTCCAGACTTAATAAATTGTGTACTAAAGATTTGTGTATACCACTGTATCTTAATTTTACCTCCAAAAAAGTGAAAGAACTGTATTCAAATATTGAACTCTGATTAGGAAATTTGCTTTTTTCAGTGGTATGGATTAGCAATTCTAAAATTAATTTGTGAGTTTAGGCAAATGAATAAGCATAGTTTAGGCCTGAGCAAATGAGCAATATATTGGTCACAATGAAAGCTGGATTTCTCCTTGTAGTTATTAAAGGGACTTACAAGTAGGAAAAAAAAGGAAGAATGTGTTCTGAGGTATTGGGGTGAAACTGAAAGTATCAGTGTTAGACAGACAGACAGATAAAGATAGATTAGAGAGAGACAGAGACAAAAAAAAAAATCGGAGACCGCGAATGAGACAGACGGAGAGAAAGAAAGAGAAAGAGGAAGAGGAGGAAGAGGAAGAGGAAGAGATACCTCCTGGCTGTGGAGTTGGGAAGCAAGGGCAGGGGCTCCCTCATTCCAAGATGAGCCAGATCTTCTAGCACAAGAAATTAAGGAAATGCTCAAAGAAAAATGTGGTCATGTCAAGAGGATGCATGAACCAGCTTGAAGGGACCCCCCCCTCTGGAAAAATGAGAGACAACTAATGCATCAAAATAAATAATGATGGTATGTTTGAATAAAATACAAATCACATATATTAGTTTCCTAGGGCTGCAGTAACAAAGTACCACAAACTGGGTGATTTGAAAAAACAAAAAGACATTGTCCCACAGTCCTGGAGACTGGAAGTCCAGAATTAAAGTGTCAGCAGGGCTATGTTCCCTCTGAAATCTATAGGGAAATCCTTTGCCTGTTCTTCACACTTTCATACTTTGCCAGCAATATGTTTGGCATTTCTTGACTTGCAGATGCATCCGTCTGATCTCCCACCTTCACATGGCATTCTCCTTGTGTATTTTCATCTTATCTTCCCTCTGTGTGTGTCTGTGTCCAAATTTCCCCTTTTTATAAGGATACCAAATATAAGTTCCAACCTAATAACCTAATTTTAACCTAATTTTAACTTGGTTAAATCTGCAAAGATCTGATTTCCAAATAAAGTCACATTCTGCAGAAATAGGGACTTGGAGTTCAACATATTGGGGGTGTGGAGGAAAGCTACAATTCAATCCTTAAGAAGTGAATACTGCAATGAAAAAATAAGTAGTGGATAAAGTAAAATTCTTCTTTGTAGTAAGAGGCCAACAATAAATATAGAAGGAATGCAGGCAATATAAAATCATCAGTGAATGCTAAAACCAGTGGGCAAATTTTTGATGCCATGGGATATTAAATAGTCTTAGAATATCTCTGCTCACTCTATTTATTAATTAAAAAGGGGGAATTCACCTTTACGAGGAGAAACCTGGTGGATACCACTGTAATTATGTGATCAAAATTGGCATCAGTGTTGGGACAAAGACATCTTATGCCCCCTAATATGATGCATTGAGAGAGCATATCACCTCAGTGGTATTCCTGCCAAAAAATCCATAACCTGAATCAAACCATGAAGAAACACTAGACAAATTCAAATTGCAAGACATTCTAGAAAATGACTGGTCTAAATTCCTAAAAAATATCAATATCAAGAAAAATGAAGGGCTAAAGAATTGGTTCAGATTAGAGTTAAAGAGACATGATAACTAAGTGATGCATGATCTTAGATTGGATATCCTGTGCTAGAGAAAAAAAACTATAAAAAAAAGTATATTGGGGCAACTGGCAAAATTTGAATATGAATTGCACATTAGATAATACTGTTATATCAATGTTAAACTTCCTGCTTTTGGAAACTGCACTGTGATTACTTAAGAGAATGCCTTTGTTCTTCAAACATACATATTTAGCTATGTATTAAGTAGGTTCAATACAAATAATATTTTTATGTGTAAATTATAATGAGATGATAATTTAAAAATGGACAAAAAATTAAAAATTGGTAAATCTGGGTAAAAGTTATACAGGAATGCCTTGTGCTATTCTTACAAAATCTGAGTAAGCTTGAAATTATATTAAAATTAAACAAAATCAGAGCAGAAAAATAGAGGTGAAGTAAACAGAGGTAGAGGGAAGAAAAAGAGTATTAAAAGCTTCATCCTTCATAGCAGTATATCAGTGAGAACCATAATAAGGAAATATTTTAGTTTTAAAAAGTAATGTTGCTAATATATTGATAGTTTTCAAAATCATCTAGCCTAGGATCTTAAGTGTGTAATATCTCTTGAGGAGAAAAACATTTATCAAAAATTCAAAAATCGAAATCTAGTAAATTAGAATAAAAATAAATGTATTTTTCATAGTGGATAGTCTGATCTCATTCTTATAAAACTCTTTCTATGTCCATCTATCTTATCTGTCACCCTGCCTGTCAATTCATCTGTCAAACTCTATACATGCACACAGAGTTGACTGAAGTAATGTTCACCAAATGTTATACCAAGTTATTTATTTATAAGTAATTTTTTCTTTCTTTGTACTTTTTGTACTACTTGAAATTTGTATAATAAGCATGTATTATTTTTATAAAAGGTAAAGCACATACTCTAACATATATAATGGCATTTACATTTTGACTCTCAAAACATAATGATATTAATTTTAATTTGATAAAATATTAACATGCTAAAGTCATTTCCAGCTCTATAAACAAACTAAAAAACCAACACAAAGTATCTGCTTCACATTTCAAGAGCAATGAGTTCAATCATGTTAAGGTTATAATTTTGTCAGTCTGTTAATTTTTTTCCTCTCAATGCAACTAGAAATTAATTCTTTGTCAGTCTTAACAATTAGTGTTCTTATCTTTTTTATGAAATAAAGATGACATTAGATCAAAATCTTTTCATTTTTCTTCTTTAAAAAATTCACAGTAATAGCTTAGTCGTGACAAGCATATGATAATATCATCTGCAGAGAAAAATAAAATTCCGTGATTTTAAAACCATCTCTACCAAACTAACCCCGTTGGGTATAAGACTAAATTTAAAGTCCTCTCTCACATTTATTTAAATTTTCTCCCACATTCCCAGCTTCTCTCACAGCATCCTCTTCATTCCTATATCCTATTCCTTGTTCTCCGGAAGTGTTTTAAGTCTCAAGATTCTCCTCTAGAACACGAAGTCCTAAGATTAAGAAAACAGACTGCACAGGAATGATGTGGTCAGTTATATTGCTGCTCACTAGTAGTCACGCCCCTCCCTGTGGAATGATTATCTTAACCCTGTTGAACCCAGGCATGCCAGTGTGACTTGATTGGTTGATGAAATGTGTGAAGTGATATATGCCCTTTCCAGGAAGAAATCGAGAGCCAGTGCATGCCTCTGCCACAATGACCAGCAATGTCCTGAATGAAGATATGCAGCAGAGCTGTAGCCAGCCCAACAGTGAACATGTAATGTGAGCAAAAACTGCCCTGGGGAACCACTGAGACATGGAGGTTGTTACCACAGCATAACCTAACTTATACTTAATAATACACATGGGTATGCTGATTACAAAACTTTGCACCCTCTTTGAGTTGTAGTTTTCTTCTGCATCCACCTAGTACATTTGATGAACCCTCACTGGACTCAAAGTTCCTTGGGAGGCAGTCCCTTATCATAATCATTTCTATACCCCCAGAAATTATCAGCAGTTCTGACATTTAAAGATCTTTTCTGGTTGCCCAGGAGCAGACTGCTTATAAAACCAATAGGCACAATGGATCTGTGTAACCCCAGTGTTGAGGCTGACTTATTTATTTGCCTTCTGTAAAATGAATATATCACATGTAGTCATGGACTCAGTCCTACCAGACAAATTGAAGAGGTTTGATTGCTTACTTATTGATCACATTTTCTTTTCCTAATGATCAATTATTATTTCATGTTCAACTCAAGAAACTATATAGAGTGTCTACTGCATACCAAGTACTATATAAGACTAGGAATATAGAGATAACTTCTCCAAATGAATCCTTTTCCAGAAAGACCTTACAGGCTGGTGAGTGAGACAAATAAGTAAAAAGTCTCCTGACTGGTCAGAGTTTTGAATGACTCTCTATAGCTGTATTTACCTGCTGTAGTCTAAGAACCCTGGGAAGTAGGCAAAGCCTGATGAAGCCACTTTCTCAAGAGAGACACCTAAGATGTTCAGTGAATCCAAAAGATTCTTGAGTTTTCTTACAGTTTCTATATCCAATCAATGCCCATGTTCTTCCCATTCACTCTTTTCAATTCTTCTCACATTCATTCTTTCCATTCTTTCCCACTGATACTGTGTTATTTCATGACTTCGTAACCTTGTATCTCCATCACTTTTATCCTTTCATGGCAATTTGCCTTCATGTTTGTTAATTCACCTCCAAGATACTGTTACTGGAGAAGAGAGCCTGTGCCTGACTTGGCTCTGGATCCCTGACAGCCTATTCCAGAAGCTCTGTGCATAAACATTCCAAAAACTCTTCTTGAATGAAATCTGAGTCCTCACGTGATACATTCATCTTTGACAATCAATATTATGAAGCTGATGAGAAGGAATAGTTATGTCTAACTGAAGGCACCTGAAGCCTTTACACTGACCCTAACTATGAGAACTGTCACATGTGCCGTTGGGCCATAAAATCCAGCAGGAAAAAATCATCCAAGCTGCCTCATGGGTCATAACTCAACCCATCAGTAGGACTGCATATTTTTCTCCTCTAGTTCCTGACTAGTTTCATCCTTGGCTATCGTATTCCTGGTTCCCTCATGAAGTAACTTCTAGTGCTTCCTAACATGATACTCATTAGAACCCCACTGATCTACCACTGAGCAACTACCTCCTGGATCATGCCAAAAGCCTCATGATGGAAAGAATACTCATGTTCTTAATTCACCATGCACCCATATTTTTATTTCTACCGTATTTCATTCTGGTTTGTACTTCTTGTTAAGAATTGCTTGGTCTTTCATTTTAATTGTTTAATACTGATTTAAGTGTCCCTTTAAAAGCTCTTGGACAAACATAGTGCTCAATAATATAGGACATAGGATCTTGAACCAATATCTTTGCACAGAATTGAGACAATAGTTACTTTCCTACTAATATATACTTTATTTTTTAAAAATACAAGATGATATGAACATACTGTTTTAGAAAAATATCAAGTAATAGAAATGTCCATTTTCATTTCCCCTTCAGCCAATCCTGTTCTTTCCCCAGAGATAAACACTAACAACAGGTTAGTATATATGCTCCCAAACATTGTTCTATGCATTTAAATATGTAAGTGAATATATATAGATATATATGCAGTGATATGTATAGTTCAAATCATACAAGTATGTATGTTCTTTGACTAAAATGGAATTAAGTTAGAAATCAACAACATAAGTAGGAAATCCCCCCAAATTTGAAAACTAAAGAATACACTAAATAATCCATGGATCAGAAAATAAGTCAAAGGGGAAATCCAAACATACTTTAAACTGAATGAATATACAACAGGTCATATCATGTTTGTGAGATGCTACTGAAGCAGTACTTAGAGGAAAATGTACAGCATTAAACACCTGTATTGGAGAAGAAGAAAGGTACCTGAGTAATTTCAGCTTCCTTGTTATAATACAAGAAAAAGGACAAATTAAACTCAAAGTGAGCAGAGGAAGAGAAATAGTAAGGAGAAGAGCAAAAATAATTGGTGAAGACCGAATAAAAATAGAAAAAAATCAATGAAACAAAAAGTTGGTTATTTTAAAATATCAAGAAGAAAAAGATAACCTGAGTAGGTCAATATTTATTTAAAAATTAAATTTGTAGTTTAAAACATTCTCACAAAGAAAACTCTAGCACAGAAGTCTACACTGGTGAATTTCACTAAAAATTTAAGTAAGAAATAGTAGCAGTTCTACTCAAACTCTTTCATAAAATTAAAAGGAAGTTAATGGTTCCCAAGTCATTCTATGAGGCCAGCATTGCCCTACTACTGAAACCAATAAGACATTGCAAGAAAAGAAAATGACAGACCAAAAGCCCTTAATACAATAATACAATAATTCTTCATAAAATTTTAACAAATTGAATCCAATGAAAAGTAAAAGGGATAACATATCATGGCCAAATGGGCTTATTCCAGCAATGTAAGATTGGTTTACAATCAACCTTGTCAATCACTGTAATTCACCTTATCAACAAACTGAGAAAGAAGACCATATCTCATCTCAATACTACAAGAAAACAAAAAAGAATTTGATCAAATCCAACATGTATTCCTGACTTAAGAAAAAAAAGCTCTCGACACACTAAAATTCAAACAGAATTTCTCAAATTGACAGAGGTGTTATGAAAAACCTATAACTAACATTATCTTTAATAGTGAGAGACTGAATGTTTTCCCCCTAAGATCAGGTACAGGATAAACATATTCATTGCTAGTACTTCTAGCCAACGTGTACTAGAAATTCTAGCCAGTACAATAAGGCAAAGAAAGAAATAAAATGCATCCAGAAGGGAAAGGAAGAAGTAAAAATGTCCTCATTCATATGTGATCACATGATCATCTATGTAGAAAATTCCACAGAAGCTAGGAAAAAGCAACTAGAATGAACAAGTGGCCTATGGTTGAAGAATACAAAGCCTATTTAAGAAAATCAATGTTATTCCTGTATACTAGTAAGGAAAATCAGAAACTGAAGTTATAAAAATTATACTTAGTTTTCTATTGCTACTATAACAAATTGCCACAAACTCTGTGGCTTAAAACAACACAAATTTATTATCTTAAAGTTATGTAGAAGTGTGAGGTGAACATCACTGGGATAAAATCTAGATTTTGGCAAGACTGCTTTCCTTTCTATAAACACTGGTGGTGACCTATTTTCCAGTGTTTACCAAGTTCTGTAGATTCCTTGGATTATAGCCCTCTTTCTCCACCTTCAAAGTCAGCAAGTGATATTGGATTTGGCACAGACTTCTTATATGCAACACAAAAGCACAAACTATAAAAAAATCATGAAGGGGATTTTATTAATATTTAAAACTTTTGCTTTTCCAAAGACACTCTTACAAAAGAAGAAAAAGAAGAAGGGGGAGGAGGTGGTACCAACGGCAACAATGACAAGCCAAAGATCGGAAACAAGTATTTGTAGAACATCTATCAACATATACAAGAGGACTTGTACATAGAATATATAAAGAATTCTTTCAACTTAATAATAAGATAACAACTGAATAAAACAACAAACTGTCAGACATATCACCAAAGAAGATATATGGATGGCAACTAAGCACATGAAAAGCTGTTTAGCACCATTAGTCATTAGAGAAATGCAAATTAAAATGGCAATGAAATGCCCTTACACATCCACTAGAATAATTAAAAATTGACAGATTGAGTGTTGGAGAGGATGCGGTTCAACTAGAACTCTCACTGCAGAAGTGTAAAATGTTATAACCACTTTGGAAAATCATTTGACAGTTTCTTTAATAGTTCAGCATAAACCTACCATCTGACCCAGCCTTTCATGCTTAGGTACCCAAGAGAAATAAAAGCATAGAGATGCATAGTTTTAATAATCAAGACATTTAAAAGCAAAATAAACATCCATAAACAGGTGACTAGAATATAAATTGTGGCATATCCATCCAATGGAATACTATTCAGCAACTCAAAGGCATGAAGTATTAATAAACACAACAACATAGATTAACTTCAAAATAATTATGCTCAGTGGAAGAAGCCAGACAAAAAAGAAAACTGACTCCATTTATATAAAAGCCTAGAATATAGAATAGTGACAGGAGGCAGCTCAGTGGTTGCCTGGGGACAGTATGGAGAGGAGACAGGAGAAGAGCAATTACAAGGGGCATGGGGAAATGCTTAGAAGGGATAATAATGTTTGTTAGCTTGGTTGCAGTGATTGTTTTCTCTCACAAAGTCACATGTCAAGTTTATCGTATGTCAATTATATTTCAATAAAACTGTAAAAGTAAGCAAATAAATAAAACCAAAGGAAATTAGCTTCATTCATCAGGTGAGCAAAAACTAAAGTCCAGTAGTAAAGCTTACATCTCACATGCAATGTTGATTGGAGCTTACATCTCACAGTATTTATCAATTAATACACACAATCCATTTAAAACAGCATTTTCACCTTAAAAATTGAATTTTATAGAAGTATTTTCACATGGATACAAATATAAACATTGCTTTTAGAATCACATAATAGATTGATTGTAAATGTTCATCAAGACTAGAGTGGTTAAATTATGAATTATCCATATTATGGAACACAATTCTTTTCTTAAACAAGTTGTGATTTATTTTACTATATGAGCACCTATTTTCATTTTTTATTGTTGTTTTACAGGCATTACATAACTGAATTAGTTTTGTCCCCAAGTTAGATTTGTTAACAGATAATATATATATAGGATTGAATTTTATTTATTTGACAGATGTAAGTCACTCAGAAGAGCTCATTTTGATTTATTGGGCACATAATAATATGCCTTTCAAAAGAAAAATATGTTCATATGTTTTTGCTTGACAGATTGAAATGCTGCAGAACTAGCACTTTCTTCTTTCAGAGAGATATATTTACATATGTATGTATATAATTTGTATTTATGTTCATATATGTGTGTATACATACACACGTAACTTTCTGAATGGGTTCCTGGCCTAATCATCCAAGTAAATCCAAAGGAGTTATTCTAGATTCTTGAATAAATATTACTCATTTTATAACTTTTCATTAAAGTAAAATATAAATAACACCTTCACTGTACATACATCATCTGTAAACCTATAATTGGAGTATAGATGTATGCAAATTACTTACACTCACACCTACTACCAAAAAGCCAAACAAAAGCTAGGATATAAGAGTAGAATTGTCTTTTTAATTCTGAGGTTTCTGTAATATTTCTTTTTCCCTATCAGTCTTCCACACTGTGTCTCCAGCTGGGAAATCTTTCAAATTTGCTTCACTTGGTTTGCATCATAACCAGATTCTGCAGTTTAATGGTTCTTCATATACTTATCTATGTGATTGCTCTTCACCAGGAAGGGTTAAGGGGAACCAATACACTTCTTACTCCACTAAAGCTCCAGGGAAGTGGTGGCGAACATCCATGAAATGTGACTGGGATAGAAACTGTTTCAGATGAGAACTCAACCTGCCTTCTTCAGGCTCTGTTGGGATTTAGCTGCAAACTGCTTTCTCCTGACGCCTGGCTTCTCCAGAATGTGGGAAGCTGCTAGCCCTTGCGAATGTGAAGCAAGACCAATGGTTTAGGCCAGCATCAAGGAGAGAGCAAGACCTTACAAACCAAAGTCATCTGTGAGAAGCAATGATTGAAGCAGATGTTCAGAGTCTCAGAAATTTGGAGTATAAATGAAAGCCAAGAGATCCAAATGAGAAACTGAAGAGAAAATCTGTTATAGAACTCAGCTTTGTAGACAACCTCAGGAGTGAGAACTCATAGTTCTGTTAGCCACACAGAGCAAGATAGGGCAGAATGAAAGGGGCCTGAGAAAACCAGCTCTGAAGGTGATGGTAAATAAAGAGCAGAGAAATGAGTGTTAACAGGTTCAAGGTGGGACCCTTTTCCAGCACCTGCACAAGAATGCTGGACTTTATTCATGCAACAAGTATTTATTGAGCATCAGTTATGTGCCAGGCATTGTTCCAGGCACTGGAGATACAGTCATGAACAAACCAAAGGCTCTGCCCTCACAGAGCCTACTTCCTTATAGAGAAAGGTAAATACTAAGGGAGGAAACAATCTCCCAAAAAATTTTTTAGAAAGTCAAGTAGTGATTTATGCTAAAAAGGAACTGATACAGGATAATTTGACTGTAAGTGTCCAGGAAAGGCTGTTCTGAGAGCTGCAATCTAAAGAATAAGGCAGTGGCAGTCATACAAAGATACTAGGAAGAGTATTCTAAGCAGGGGGAGAAATAAATGCAAGAACTCTGAGGTAAGAGAAACCTGGCAATTTCAGGGAATAAAAAAAAAAACGTGTGAAATGATATCAGAAAGTGAGAAGGGGTTAGATGATGTGGGCCCAGTGTACCATGTGAAGGAGTTGAGATATTATTATAAGTACAGTGAACACTATAGGGCGTTTCAAACTGAGACATGATATTATCCTGATTTTTTTCCTTTTTTTTTTATTAAGGTATCATTGATATACACTCTTATGAAGGTTTCACAAGAAAATGTGGTTATTACATTCACCCTTATTATTGAATCCCCCCCATACCCCTTTGCAGTCACTGCCCATCAGTGTGGTAATATGCCACAGAGTCCCTATTTGTCTTCTCTGAGCTACACTGTCTTCCCCATGACCCCATATACACCATGTGCACCAATCATGATACCCCACAATCCCCTTCTCCCTCCCTCCCCACCACTCTCCCCACCCCTCCCCTTTGGTAACCACTAGTTCCATCTTGGAGTCTGTGAATCTGCTGCTGTTTTGTTCCTTCAGTTATGCTTCTTTGTTACACTCCGCAAATGAGGGAAATCATTTGGTACTTGTCTTTCTCCACCTGGCTTATTTCATTGAGCATAATATCCACCAGCTCCATCCATTTTGTTGCAAATGGTAGGATTTGTTTCTTTCTTACGGCTGAATAGTATTCCATTGTGTATATGTACCACATCTTTATCCATGCATCTACTGAGGGACACTTACGTTGCTTCCATATCTTGGCTATTGTAAATAGTGCTGCGATAAACATAGGGGGGCATATGTATTTTTGAATTTGAGAGGTTTTCTTTAGGTAAATTCCTAGGAATGTAGTTCCTGGGTCAAATGGTATTTCTATTTTTAAGGAACCTTCATATTGTTTTCCACGTGGTTGAACTAGTTTACATTCCCACCAGCATATATTATCCTGATTTTGTTTTTAAAAGAGCACTCTGCTAGCTCTGGGAAGAACAGATTGAGGGGGCCAGAGCAGAAGTAGGGAGGATCAGTTAGAAGGATATTAGTGGAGAGATGACGGTGCCCTGGAGCTGGAGGAAAGTTCAGACATTGGAAACGTGGAGGCATTTATTTAGAGGAAGAAAAGACCAAGATAGATTTCAGAAAAGAAAGCTCAAATTCCTTTTAAGTTCTGTTAAGTTTAAGATGCCTATTATACCCTAAGTGCTGCTTAAGCACTTGGCTGTGAGTCTAGAGCACAGGAGAAAGGTCAAGACTAGAGATACAACATGGGAAGGCCCAGTGTGTACAGATGGGTTGAATGAGAGCACCTGGATGGGAAAGGGAAAGAAAAGAGAGGCAGGAAAACATCAGGGACTAGTCCAGGACTGGTCCCTGGTCTCTCCAACCCTTGGAGGCTGGGAAGAGGGTGCAAAAGAAACCGCTAGTGAGAAAGGGGAAAAATGAGGTGACTTTGGTGTTAAGGAAGCCAAGAAGGGAAGAGAGCAATGACAGCCAACCAGTAACTCCAAAGGGTTATCTGGGCAGAGCCTTAACCCTGGGTCCGGGGCCAGTACAAGAGGGCTGAAGGGAGTCCATGGCAGAGGAAACAGGAAATACCACTTGCTCTTAGAGAAGCAGTGAGGGGTCTCTGGCAGCCAAGGCGAGTTAGTGGAAAACAGGAACCCAGGGGTTGCAACAAAACATACAGATAACTCAGTTCTGACAGCAGAACTTTAATAAAGTCCATGCCTGAGCAAGTTGGGGAGGTCTTCTTACAAACACTCTGCCTTTGTCAGCATCAGCTTAGGAATAGGGCTGTTTGAGCTCACATTCCCACACTGGTGGTGGAGACTGGGAGGGTGGGGACAACAGCTACTCTGATTGTCAAAATTTAGGAAAACAGCAAGAGAAATGAGACAGACATTGACAAAAGGAAGCCAGAATGTCCAAGACCCAGCCAAGAGAAACCAGGGGCTTTGCAGAATTAAAGAGGGTAGAACAGGTGGACAAGCATCCAGACAAAGACCCAGGTGCCAGGTCATGCTCAGGAATAAAGATGGTCTTATGTTACTAACTACCCGGTGGCCTTAACCTGGAGTACTGGACTGCCCAAGAGGGGAAAGGAAACCTGCAGTTATCTTTGGGCAGGAAGGGACTGCAATGGCAGATGTAAAACAAACACAGTGCCAGACACACAGTAGGGCTGCAGTTCATGACACACACGTTTGTTAATTATTATTGTTTTAACCAGAGCAAGGTCCTGCTCCATACAAGATAATCACAGATCTTCACACTGGCTGGTTCCCACATTCAGAGCTGACCAAAGAGGTTTGCCTGGGCTTTTGACCCCAAAACTGCTTTCTTTACAGAAAAAACTTTGAAATAAAATTTCAAAGTTTCTGCTGGGTCTTTGTGTGCTGAGAATACAACTATAATATGCCCATGCTCTCTTCAGAAGTCAGGATTCTCATCCACTGAGTATACCTTCAACTCTAAGTGCAGCACCTAACAACGTTGCTAGGGAAGAAGATTAAATCAAAAAGCGCTGGTGAGCCTCAGGGATTATCCACAGATTTCATTCATGCAGTCTCTATTTCCTCCCATTAATAGTGTAACTGAGAGATGCCTGCGCAATATGTTGTGTTTATGTTATATGAGCCTTCTAGTGGGCCAAGAAAAGAAACCCAGGACTTGGTTGTGGTGGAATTTAATATGGTCTTTAGTTCCTCTAGCATGAACCCCAGCTGCACCCTTATATTTTTGAAAGAATGCTTAACCAGGCTGAGCTGCTGAGATTTTCTTGCCCAACATCAAAAGGCCACCCCTCTCCTCACATCCACCCATCATCTTCATTTAACAGAGAGGAGGTAAATGTTTAATTTCTAACAGTGGACATCTAAGTTCCTTCAAGTACTAACAAAACTTAGTTAATGCTGAGAATCTTTTTGGAAACAATTCTTTATAGCAGAACTACCAGCCTGACATGCTACCTGGCATTTTATTTCATCATGTACCCAGGCTTGAACTTGCTGCAGAACTGGCTTCTCTCCTCTCTTTGTGAATGTCAAAACTCCAAGGGGTCATTTAGTCCACTGGGTTAGCCTATTGGTCAAGCATAGCTGAGCAGGCCAGTGGCAAAACCTGGGTAAACTATGTGTTAGGAGGCCAGTGCTGATGGTGTCAAAGACCACAAATCCGAATGCCTATACTTGCCCAGCAGAATCTATATGGATGCCTCACCCCTGGAAAGAAGTGCAAAGCACATGGAGTGAGCCAAGAGGTGTGTGCTCTGGGTAGCTGTGCTACACCAACTTCAATATTCACTTTACCTTCATAAAGTAGCAAGTTCAGAAAGTTTTGAAGTCAGCATTTAGCCTTTTTTCAAAATCCTGCCAATGGTTAGTGGGGTTGCAGGAAATCCTAAAACAGCCACTGTTTTCTTTATATTGGTATTAATAGGCAACATGAAGGGTTTAAGAAAACTTTGTTGGAAAATTTCCACTTTGAACAGCAAGGGATTAGCTGTCTAGTCCAATTTCTCTCTCCCTCCCTCCCTTCTGAGAGGGGAGTTCACTCTTAAGTTGAAAAGCAAACAGCCACAAAAGCATTTCCAGGTACAAAGCCACTGGGTATGTTCCGGCCTTTGGGTAGTCTCACAGGTTTCTAACCACAAGCTGGTTTTATGTTCCAGGCATCAATCCACACTCATGATTGTCACTGTACACCTGTATGTCATTTGAAGGTTCACCCAGCTCAAGCAAATTATATTTTAAAACTGCACTGATAAAAAAAAAAGTTCAGGGAAAGGGATTTCCTAGCTCTCAAATAAAAATGTGCAGTGGAGCGCTTACTAAGTAAACAGAAAACATGGGCAGCTGAGAAATCAATTTAGCTGAACAAACAATGTTCCATGTAATGAACTACTAATTATCCTTTTATGCCATGTCAGTCTGAGTGATTACAGAGCTGTGCAGTTTAATTTGACGTTTGAGCATTGCCTTGCTCCATTAGCTTCATATAAAGCTACAACACATTCAAAAAAAGGAGGGGGTCCTGTATTTCTCTGGAACTAAGTAAGCACCTGTATTAATAATATGAGGAGCATCTCAGAATCTTTTAAAGGATGCTTTTAATATGAGGACAATTAAAGCATTGGGAACTGAACAGAGAGAGATCAATTCAGGTGCCTCACGGTCAGTGCATGAAACGCCTTGCAGAGGTGACAAGCTCTGGGCTTCTCGTAGTAACTCCAGCTACCGAAATGCCACCACTTTCAGGCTGAAGCCTACCTCACTGTCCAGCGCCAGGCTCCAATCAGCTTCAGGACAGCAGAGCCAGACAGGCAGGAAGATGCAAAGTGGGGGTGGAATGAGGAAGCCACTTTTTCAAACTAGATTCATTAAACTGTATGAATCCTAAAAAAAAGAACCCATATTGTAGTGAGAATATGATTGAGGGGGAAACGTGGGTTCTCACCCTTGACCCACCTGCTTTTCACTTATGTGAGTGAAATGGCTGAGGGAGGAAATGATGATCTGGGATTATTTTTTAATTCCATCCAGTTCAATAAATTAATGTTGAGCTCCTGCCATGAGCCTGTGCTAAGTGTTGTGGTAGATGGAGAGAAATAAAAACACTGTGTGTGTCCTTCAAGAATCGGGCAGCCTCTAACAGTCAGGCCATCTTCTACTTTCTCATCTTGCTGAGCAAGAGAAACTGGTCCATGTCAAGCAGTGGTTCTCAGCTTTGTCTGCAAATTGGATTACCTTGGGATCCACCAAAACATGACATCAGATTTCCATCCCAGAGATTCTAATTTGGTTGGTCTAATTTGGATGCAACAGGAAGGTCATGATTTTTAAAGCTCCTCAGGCAAACCTAATGGAAAGCCACTGTTGCAATCCACCGCTATGTTGACTAATTTTATCTTCAAATGATGTGCCATTTACTCAATCCACAAGTATTTACTGAGGACGTGGAAGCACTTTCATGGTGTGGAAAAGATATACACTGGTGATACAATGATCCCCAAGACATGGAAGAATCAATCACCCAGCTTTTCAGAAAACATTACAGAATCGTACAGCACTTCAAAAAGAATGACCTCAATCGGTGCCCACAATAACCCCGAGGTGAGGTCTCCCTAGCCCTGTTTAACAGATGGGAAATGAGGCTTGGCAAGATTCAGTGGCTCACTCAAGGGTGGACATTTAATGAGTGACAAACTAGAATTTAAAAGAACCATAGAATTTTAAAGAAAGAAGAAAACTCGGTGGTGACCTAATTCAAACCCTTCATTTTTAGTGTGGGAGTCCTGAATTCCAGAGAAAGTAAGTGACTTGACCAGCCAGTGATCAAATGGCTTTTCAAACCCTGAGACTGAAACCCTTTTCCCAAATCCCAGTTCACTGGTTTTATCTGAACAATAGATTATACCTGTAAATGGTCAGTCTGGCATCTAGACAACCTAAAACAGGAGAATCTGAGGAACAAGTTTCCTGAACTCACTTGTTTTCACCTCACAGCAGATTGATGATTAAGGGAGCAAACCCATTGCTTGAAACACAGTTTCCAAGCTAGTTAAGAAAAGTAAGTAGAATAATACCATCAGTTAAATCTATGATAAAGGGACTTTTCCAGAATCCCAAGTCCCGATGCTCAACGAGTTGCATACCAGGGCCTACCCTCTCTCCGTGGCTATGTCTAGGATACTTAGGCAAATATGTTCTTTATTACTAGCTAAGTTTACAGTTCTCAATCCTCACTGTACATTAGAATCACCTGGTATGATGTTGAAAAATACCCTTGCCTGGTTCACATCCCCAGAAATTCTGATTCCATTGGTCTGGGCATTAGTGTTTTTTAAAGTATTAGTACTTTCTTATAGCTCCCCAAGTGATTCTGATGTGTACTGGGTTAGACACCTGACTCCAGGAGTTGCTCTCAAATACCCTGGAGCTCCACGGCCCTCAGGCACTCTTCCTTCCCCTGAGCAGGGGACAAGAGAGAGAGAGAGGAGGCCCAGTATTGCCCACGGACACCCTCCCCCAGCATCCACCGGTCTCCTCTCTGGCCTTCCAAGACAGAAAGCTTCTCAAGAGCAAGAGCATTTTTCTTTCACATTCTGCCAAATAACTAGCTAATATTCCTTGAATGTGTCGAGGTTACAAAAACAACAAAAGACTGAGAAACTTCACAGTCTACCCAGAGAAAACTAAGGAAATATGATAGATAAATGGACTCTATATTCTGGATTTGATCCTGGAACAGAAAAGACACATTAGTGGAAAAACTGGTGAAGCCCAAATGAAATCTAGAGTTAAGTTAATAGTAATGTACCACTACTGGCCTCTTATGTTTATACAAACATACCATGATACTGTAAGATCATAATATTCATGAAATCGAAACTGGGTAAGGGGAAAATGGGAACTCTGTACTATCTTTACAACTTCTCTGTAAATCTAAAACTATTGCAATTACAAGTTTGTCAACATTATTGCAAAATTACAGGTTTGTCAACATAAAAAATGTAATTTTTAGGTGCACTGAGAGTTTAAGAGGTTGCTCACCTCACCCAGTTTTAATCACGATGCTGCTTACTCTCCCCCTTTCAAAGCTTTATCCCTTGCTAGAAGGACAAATTGGCCATATCTGAGGATTTTGTCTTTAACTATGTGGTCATTGAAATATTCCATAGATCTGGGGAGTGTGGAAGGGAGCCTGCAGTTCTCCCCAGAGGCTAGAAGGAACCGCTGACATGTCTATCAGAGCTGTATATTAATCATGTTGGGAGAACACAGGATCATAGCATTAGAACACAATAAATCTCAATTCTAAAGAATAAGTCCTGGCGGCCATATTCTGAGACATGAAGCCACATGGTTTAGACAGCATAACAAAAGTGTTCCCGTTGTGTTCGCAGCACCATTTTTACTGTCATGTTCTTACCACACTCACATGAATATTTGATGATCTTACTGAAGGCAATGTGTTCTCTATATAGTACATATGTAGTCTCCAAGCACATTAAAAACAGCTGCTGCCTGAATCCCTGTCTGTTTTCCCAGCCCATAAGCCTAGTTCCCAGGCCTGTCTTCCAAGACGGTTCCACTTAAGAAAAAAATGAATGAACTATTAGCAAGCAGTATTTTGCTACAGATCTCCAAGATGCTCTCCATGAGAGCTCACTGAAGCCACAAGGAGTCCAACTTCCACACAGAAGAAAGGAGAGCTAGCTACCTTCGCTGCTATTTAATCCAACAGAGAAACCACCTTGTGGTGAGTGCAGTCATTTAGTTGCTTAAAACACAAACCCACTTGGTTCTGATCTGAGGCCTACCAGAATCATACTGCCTTCATCCTATAGGCAAAGAATGTTCTAGAAGTCTTCTAGACAGTGTCTCTGGAAGATGAAACAAAACTAGGACTTTAGGAAGAAAAGATGCTGAAGTGGGGCTTTATAAAGAGGACTTCTTACCCAAAGGAGTCTGTTTTTTTTGTCCCTTGGCCAGAATAGGATACCCCAGCTTTGACCACCCTGCTAGGATAATGTTTTAGATCAGTCCCCACCATTGGGCCTGCTTCTGGATTTCCATGTGGCTAGGACAGATTTTCTGTTACACTATGTTCCAGTTTAAACCAACAGACTGGGTGGTTCTGTACTTGGCCCAAGCTCAAACTTGTCCTTCCACTGAGCCTCCCACATCCACACATTGCTTCCGTGCCTACCTATTTCTCCACTAGATTATAAACGCCCGTGGAGAAGAAAGTCATGCCTTACTCATTTTTATGTCCTTGCTATGCCTACCACAATGCCTGTCAAATAGCAAGTGTTCAACAAATGTTGGTGAAATATGTTCTGTGGTTCTTTAAGCGGCAAGGCTTCCTTACCTCTAGAGCTGGTTTAGGGCTGTAGTCAGGGTCCCTGGGGCCACACCAGTAGGTCATGGCAGTGCTTAGTCAGAACTCAACGGGAGGACTCTGTGTTTCCCCTGCCTGGAAAGAGTGCAAGTGAATTCACTGGACACTGAGGCCATGCTAGCAGCACTTCTGAATCATGTACCACAAACACAGATTTTCTCACTTTAAGCCAGAATGAAGTTATGGTTGTCAGTTTACTCCATGGTGCAGAATTCATTACCTGAAAAGTAATGTTCCAATCGGGTCTCATAAAGGAGACACGTAATACGATAGCATGTCCTGAAGGCAAAGAGAAGACAAGCTCTTTCAGCATGTTGAGCTACGGATGACTTCCAAGGAGGAGGCAGGAGTGGCACAGTCCAGAACCAAACGCTCCTACTGACAGCGAAGCACAGCCAAGCCAGGAGGATACATATTCTCTTATGTCAAGTTGGAGTGACATCTTCCAACCTGAGTTCCGTGAGGGATGGAGAGTAAGGAAAAGCCTCCTATTCCTCCCCCCATATCTAGCCCCAGCAGAAGTGCTCTCGGGCTTTCCCAGAAAGCCACCCTCATGGTCCTTTCCACAGAGCCACCCATTCACTCCATTTTTAATTCCACACCTTCTTTGCCTTTAAAACTTTTTGTTTTCTTCCCACCAAGGCTCTACCTTGGGCTAAGCATCCAGGGCTAAGCAATATGCATTTATGTCCCTGGACACTGAAGGTGGAGAATGAGAGAGAACCCGTGGTAATTAACTGGCCTCAGGAGAAGGAATTTATGAATGATTTATGCCCCTTGTACTCTGTGATTAACCTCTGGCTACAAATCTCCTTTACGTCATTAACTAAAATGGTATCAGATTCCTTCTTTACCTTAAATCCTGCCACTTTCTTGTTTATAAGAACTCCCCTTGTACTTCCTGTGTATAGATGTATCTTATTTACCAAATTGATAAAAAGATCCTTTGAGGGAAGACCCACGCCCCTAGTGTATACTTGATACATGCTCCATCCCACAAAAGGGGAAAGGAGAGAAGGAAAAATACCTAAGACATTCTGTACCTTTACTCCAAGTCCATAAATTTGTAGATTTTTCATAAATCCTATATGAGATGCATATAAAATCATGTTGATTATTTTGGCAGTCAAAATCCAACTAAGTCTGAGTTGTTTTGCTCATTGTTTTCATGACTTAAATAAAACTTCTTCTCTGTATATAGGCGCAGGCAGGCATGCATATTCTTTGGCCAAACCAGACAATTACTTTCTAATCTGGCCTGTCCTTTCTGACCTTGTACTGATCAAACTTTTCCTGAGATTATGCTGTATAACCACCACAAAACTCTCAAGGATTCATAACAACTGAGATTTATTTTACAGGTCTCGTGTCTGCTGACGTTTGCATGGGTTTATCTGGGCCAGGCTAGATTGAGACCAGCTCACTTTCAGGTCTGCTTCTGTGCCTTCAGTTCAGGTCTCAGGCTGAGGTGCAACAGCCACCTGAGACGTGTTCTTCTCTAGACAGAGGGAAGAAGCCCCAGATGGTCTGGCAGAAACTCATCATGCCTCTTTTAAGCCTGGACTCACAAATATCATGATGTCACTTCCACCCACATTTCATTGGCCCAAGAAATGAACAAGGACAAGCCCAAGTCCCTGAGGGTAAGGAAATATGCTCCACCCCAAGCAGTTTAGGGAATAGAATTAGTAACTGCTATTTAGCGCTCTAATCTACCACAAGTCTCTGCAGCTTTATTTTTACTATCCCATTTGAATGAAGTGCCTTTATTAACCACAAACCTACCTGTTTTAATCTGACCTATTTCTTCAAGTGCCAGTTCAAATATCACCTCCTCCATTAAACCTTTCCCTGGTGTCACTGGGCAGATTTTCTCGAAACACCAAAATCTGTATAGTTCCGATAGCATTTATTACATAGAGAAATGTGTTGCAATCATTTGTCTGTATGTGGAACTCCTCTAAAATCCTGAGCGCCTTAATAAAAGGGGACTATGAAAAAAATCATTTTTTATTACCAACATCACCCAACCTCTTTAGTGTGGTAGATGCCCAGTATATGCTGAATAAAGAAATGAATACATATGCAGGTGTGTACATATGACTGTGTGCACAGTGTGTGTCTGCATAAAAGAGAAAACAAACCAATGGTTAAGAGTTTCAAGCTCTGGCATCAGATAGACCTTGGTTCAAACCTTTACTTTCCCTCTCTTTGGCTGTGTGCCCTCCAGGAAGGACTTCACCTCTTCATGCCTCAGTTTCCTCGACTATAAAATGGAGATTACAATAATCCATATAAAGTGTTGATACAGGACAAGTTCTCAATAAGTGCTGTTATTTTATTATTACTATATGTACAGTGGTAAAACATTATTTCTCCTAGCATATGCAATGTGATGAAAATATTTTTTAAAGAAGTTCATAATGACAGGAACTAAAAGGGAACATATGTTAGGATAGTAGCATTATAAGCAAAACATCCTTTTTTATTTCCTTCATGGATAATATGGTTTTGTTTATGCAATTTAAAAAATTAAACATTTATTTTCCTTGGTGTTTAGCCAACTCTGGGGTGGTGACACCCATCTGGACCTACCGCTCCATAGGAATGGTTTTTGGAGCAGATGCTACATGCCAGATCCATTATAAGTACTGTTTTTCTAATTCTCACAACAACCCTACAAGGTAAGTATATTATGCCCTTTTTATAGATGAGAAAGGTGAGATCCGGAGAGGTTAAATTATTTATCCAGGGCAATTAATGAGGGGGAAATATGGGAAACAGATATAAGACCTGACTCTGAAGTTCAGACCCCCTTCTCCACCCCACATTCCTGTCGAGTCACTACTTCACAGGTAATTTATAATGTGAAAAACAAACCAGAGGCCCCCAGATGGTTCTTGGCTTCTAATCTCATTCTTCAGTCAGAGAAACCCTGCCTCCTGGGGTAACGCAGAGACAGACCCAGGTCAGAAAACACACAGGAGGAGCCTGGAATGCCTCGCAGTCTCAGAGAGGAATGAAGTGCTCGGAACCCTTACAAAGAGAACGCACAACACACAGTGACGTGGTATGTCTAAAGGGCACCAGAGCCAGCTGCAAGAGCTCCTAGGGGCCGGAGCTAGAACAATTTGAGTAACAAAATAAAGGAATAGTGTGCCATAACCCAAAGTAGAAAATAACACCCATGCGTCCATGCTGATATAAATAAATAGTTGAATAAAGAAATAAATGGGGAAGAATAGGCAAATTTCCCCAGCAGAAGACTGTCAAATAATTTAGGTGGATATTACACCCTCAAGAAGGGGAGCATCTTTCCCCGCTGCTTATGGTAACTCCCTTCCAAAGACTACAGTATGGAAAAGGGGGGATAGAGTCACCAAGACTGGAGAAACCTAACAAACACTGCAAAGCCAGGTGATCAGGTGAACAACGGTGGTAAGTCTTGTTGATGAGTCACAAGAACCCTTGATATAAAGTGATGAAAGTGGCACTTTACCTCCATAGTCCTCCTCCCCAAATCCCAGCCCTATCTCATCATAGGAAAACCAACATGCAGATTCCACTATGGGGCATCCTACAAAATGCCGGACCGGTGCTCCTCAAAACTGGCAGGGTCATCAGAAACAAGGAAGTCTGAGGAACTGTCATAGCCAGAAACCCCAAGGAGATGTGACCAATAAATGTGATGTGGTGTCCTGGATGGGA
The DNA here is from genome assembly GCF_030020395.1 of Manis pentadactyla. Classification (NCBI taxonomy): domain Eukaryota; kingdom Metazoa; phylum Chordata; class Mammalia; order Pholidota; family Manidae; genus Manis; species Manis pentadactyla. The sequence goes on from NC_080019.1 coordinate 112,809,396, forward strand.
TCCTAGAGCAAAAAGAACAGTAGGTAAACACTAAGGAAATCTGAAGAAAAAGATGAACTTCAGTTAATAGTAATGTGTCAATACTGATTCATGAATTGTGACAAGCGTATCATACTAAGATAAAATCTTAATAACGCGGGAAACCAGGTATGGAATATATGGGAACTCTCTGTACTATCTTCACAACTTTTCTATAAATCTAAAACTTCTAAAATTACCAGTTTGTTTTCAAAAAATACATGGCCTGATTGTGAAGACAAATTCTAACTCTGGGGTTGTCCTTGGAAGAAACTGCAATATAGGCTAAAAAGCATTTTCTTATTTTCTAGGAAGTACTTAAAAATGTACCACCTGACAAAATGCTTGCAGATTATCACAGCCAGCTTACACACCAAGTGGACTCACCCAGCCATGTGGAGGGTCCACCTGGGGATCCTAAATGAGGGGTCGTTTGGCCAAATCATAAAGCAATTCATCCCATGGCTATCTGATGACATCTATCAAAGCCTCCACTATCATATTTCCTCAGTGCATACATTGTGAATTATTATTTGAGCAACTATCTGTTCAATGTCTGCCTTCCCCAGGACACAAGGAATTCCAAGAAGGGACTTCTTTCACCACATATTCCCAGAACTTAGCAAAATGACACCGATGAGGTGCTCAGGAATTATTCACTGCATGCGTGAATGTCAGCGCCTTCTAGAGGAACAATAGTCAACACGGCAAACTGTCAGCGGTGAATGACAGGCCTTGGCTTTCTGAGATTGAGAGGCTCCTGGGACAAACGTAGCTTCTCTTTCAATCTTCCCAAACTGTTGGTTCACTCTCCAAGTCTCCACATCCCATTATTTCTAAGCCTTTCGAAAAAGATCAGAGGGAGGAATTTTACCTGTTGTAATCAAATCTAGTCCTAGAATACACTAAAGTTTCCTAAAACCCAAGGAGATGATGAGATCCACATATTTTCTTCTGTGTGGCCCATCTGTTAGCCAAGGAACTGAGCCTATTCCAGGCCCCAAGGAAAGCTTAAACTCGCAAACCACAGGAAACATGTAGCCTGTGGGGGAAACTCTAAGTATAAAGCAGATCACATTAGGGGCACTTGGTATAGTGAGTCTCTCTGGTATAGCAAAATCTTTATTATTGTTATTTTATTCTATCAGTGCATACCAGGTCACAGTAAGTTAGTAATTTTGCCGTTATCTTTCACTGCCTGGCTTTATGTAAGTGCTGCTAAGAATAAAATTAAGCAGTGGGAGAAAAGCATCAGTTTGGTGTCTAAATTTAGAAAACCTGATGAATAAATCTATTAAATTCATTGTTGGGAGGAGAGAAGAGCAAATCATTCCTTATTGGAAAGATAGAATAAATAGAAAATAAAAGGTGACTGTCTTTATAATTTAGAATAATAGACTTAAATGTAAAGCCCCTGCCCTCTCTTATTTACAAATGAGTGTATTGGCTTGATTGCGTATTTTCATTCACTTAACTCTTAACTTGAATTTTGAAAAAGACATAATCCAAAGCAAGAAGCCATGTAGAAAATAGTTCTATGAGTCCTGGATTCAGTACTTACCAAGATGTAGGACCTTTATGAGATCCTACTGATGTGATATAAATCATCTTCTGAGATCATGGAAAGCAGGTGCCCCCACATTCTGCACTGCAGACATCTGGCAGGCTTTTATCCTCACACTCCACCCTCCCGCTCAACATCTGGCAGCCCCTTCATCCCTGCAGCCTACCCCCATCCCCAACTGCCTCCCAACATCTGCCACACACTTCTCTTAACCTCAGAAGCAAATCCAGTCAAAAGCTCAAAAGCACAATGTTCCCAGGGTGGTGACCTAGAGTCACATGCTGGGGGTGGAGCAGGGTTTGTTTTTATTTTTTTCCCTAAACTTTAAATGAATACACAGTTCACTGGGAAGTATGCTTTCATGTCTAACTGGTTCTCACTGAGGAGCTTGTTTATTGTTGAATTCCATAGTTAACATTAAGGCCTTAAAAAGTTTTGTATCACCCTGGGAATGAAGGGTGCAATTAAAAACATTATGGGGAATAAAAGAATTGTATGCTAATGACATGCATCTTATAAGCAAGGAGAATTAATTCTGATTGGAAAAAAATAGACCAAACACCTATGTCTTACCTGTAAAGTACAAATCACTTGAAGTATCTTAAACTTAATCCAAAAATGTGTTGAAACCTATATAAGGAAGTGAGTGTCATTTGAATTCCACCTTAGTTTAGAAATGCTCCCTTACTGCCTCCAACACCTTATGGCACTCACTGGTTTACAGAGCCAGCTCACATGTGGTCTCCCTGGCTCTGAGCAGAGCCCCTGCTTAAGCTTCCCCTGAAACATTTCTTCTCGCCTGGAGTAAGTCACCCGCTTAGGTTTCCTACCACCAAACTTGATTTCTGGACTATACCACTCTGACAGTTTGCTGCTTACCATTTCATGAAATTTTTCTTAGGGCTACACCTGAGTGAGTTAATTCCCTGACAGTCTTCTCCCTCTCACACATCCCAGCCTTACACACACATACAATTCTCCATTCTCTCTTCTTCAAACCAATCTCTCTTCCTTTCCTGAAAAGATGCTTGTTCTTTCTTTCTCAAGAGGAACATGTTAATGCCATGTTAACCCTGAGAGTTCTGGGCTCAGGTGAATTCCTGAATTGCCTAATGAAAAAGATGCTCCAAACTTGAAGCCATCCTGGGCCTTGGGCAGCTGTCATGTTGCTGGATGCATCACAGGGACCCTGCAGACCAGAGTCTTACCAAGCACTTATCATTTTATGACATGCTTAAGTTAGTAATTACTTCTGGAAGGCTATTCAGATTCTGTTTCATTGTGCGATTCTCATTTAAAAGTCTAAGTATGTTTAGTGACTGTTCATCAGCTGAAATTCCTTGTACACTTTTCTGTTTTGTTCTCCATTAATGTTTTATTTTAGTCCCTGAGAAAAGCTTAAGAACAGAGAGTTATGTCAAAATTACCTGCTCCATTGATTATTACCTGGAACAGAGAAATCTATGTGCTTATTAAAATCACAGGGACATAACCACTGTATTTTTTTAAGTGTGAAAAGCATTAATTTATTATATGTAAACATTGAAATACAGCATGATTTATGACTCTCAAAAAAAATCACAGGGACAGTAAACTGAGTTAGGTCGGAAGTAGAGTAGCATCACCAATGGGCTTTGCATGCTGAAGTCATCATTAGCAGGATGGTGGTGACGTGAATGCAGTCAGCAGAGTGCACAAGAAGCTGAACTAATGCACAGCAGATTGGACAGAGCATTCGAGTGGCAGACAAACTTGCCTTCTAGTCCAAGTTCTCTATTATCTAGCTTTATGATGTTAGGCATGCCTCCTCGCCTCTCTGGGTCTTTATTTTTCTCATCTATAATAAGTAGGTTTTATCTATATATATTTTTCCTAGCTTTGTATTATGAAAAAAAATTAATTCACAAAAGTAGAGAGAATAATACAATAAATGCAGCTTCAGAAATTATCAATATATCTTGTTTCACTCATGTTGCCTTTTTTCCCCATCCTTTCCTGCTGATGTTTTTTTAAAGGAAACTCTACACATCAGAACATGTCATCTGTAAATACTCGAGTATTTCTGAGAAATAAGGACTTTTGCCTTAACTACATTATCATCATTACATCAAAACAAACAAACCAACAAAACCAAAAATGAAAGAACAAAATCACTTGGTAATAATCCCTTCAGTCACTTCTCACTGTAATATTTCAAGGCCCAGCACCTCCCACAGGCTAGACCTTGGTCATTTGTAACCACCCTTCCTAAAACAGCAGCTTTTCACTCTGTTCAGTCCATGAGGAAGAGTGTTAGCATTCTGACTAGTAGTTTCACTGATCTGCAATTCTGGGTGTTTGGCCAAAGAGACACATAAAAATCTTAGAATTCAATAAAGAAAACAACCGAAAGTTTCAGATGTTCAAAAGAAGGCAGATTCCTCATGAAACATTAAAGAACTAGAATTATCCTGACTGAAAAGGCAATGCACCAATACAGTAAATTAGAAGCAAAAATCATTCATTCATTCAAGCATTTTTTTCAGTCATTTACCCACAAGCACTAATTGAACTTGCACCATGCCAAGGACAATGGTTAGAGATGGCAGTGCAAATAAGAATATGACACAAAGCATCAGTTGCAGAAGTATGGCAATAAGCTAGTCTTCATCTTCAATTAGGGAAAAATTAATAGCAGTGGGACTAAATAGGCAATGGGAAAACTAGCAAAACATTGAAGTGAGTTTTCAAGGGCCTCTGGGAATCTCCTTTTAGAGACAGGAGAATTTCATTTTTATTTAGGGTGGTTTAAACATATAGAGAGGATAGAAAATACTTTAAATTATCTTTCAATTCTAAGATCTCTATAAACCCTGATTTGATACTTTAGCAATAAAGGTATAACACACAGGGTAGATACTATAAGGACTACTATTACCTGATGCTTGCATCTGTGTGACATTGGGTGTTTTCCTATATGTAGGGGAAAATTGCCTTGATAATTGAGTTTTACTTCTCTCTGAAATTCAAAATGTAAAAGACTATGTACCCTCCCCTCTCCAAACAGAAGTCATAGGCATATGAAACACAGTTGGAAGAAACAGAGGTTGATCAAAACTCATTTCAATCCTCCTTCCCCCCAGTGGCCCTGCTACTGGGATGCCAGCCTCCATGATCTGATAACTGCAAGATCTATTGCTGGGTCATCACAGTGATTTTGCTATCTGCAGCTTGAAGGCCCAGTGACTGAGGAGGACCACAGGAGGTAACCCACACACCTGCAAAAGGACAGTCCTGGGCCAAACAGTGATATGGAAAATATTTTCCCCGATTGCCCTCTTCTGATTCCTCCTCTGTACCCCCACCTCATGGCCTTCACATTGATTGGCTAGATCCTCCCTTAGATGAGGCCCTGGCTCCTGCCTTTTCAGTCTTCTTCTGCCTCCAACTCACCCTAACCAAAGAAATGCCCTACCAATGCTCTGTTTACCCAGAGTTATCCTTTATCATAAAGCCAATTTTTCAAAACATAATGTGGTTATAAAAATAACAAAATTTGTTTGTTTTCAGACAATTTTAACGTGGACCTCCTAAATGCATCACCTGGTCATTATTGGAGAAGAGGTGTGTGCATAGCATTGCATTTACTAAGAGCTTTCAGCTACACTGTCCAATTTAACCTAAGTGGCAAAGCAGCCCCATAAGATTCGTATCATTGAACAGATAAAAGAAACTAAGGTCCAAACAGACAAAGTAACTTTTCCATGATCACCCTACACCAAAAGGCAGGGTTACTTCTGATTTGAAATCTCAACACAGGGAACCTGAGTGCTTATAATCCCCCTGGTAGAGCACAGGCAGGACCATCCCCTGCTTAACTGGGGCAGAAACAGCTCTCACCCTCCAGTCTTTTCTGGTTCTTTTTAGTTTATTGAAGTATAGTTGATATACAATGTTATATTTGTTTCAAGTATACAACATAGTGATTCAACAGTTATCTACATTATTAAATCCTCACCTTAAATAGCAGAGATACTATTTGTCAATACAGAAAAGTGTTACAGAACTACTGACTACATTCTATGCTGTACTTTCATCCCTGTGACTAATTCTTGTTATGATTGAGATCTGTGCTTCTTTATCCCCTTCACCTACTTCACCCACCCACCCCAACCATTTCCCCATTGTAACCACTAGTCACTTCTCAGTGTTTATGAGTCCTCTGCTATTTTGTTCATTTCATTTTTTTTTGTTCTGTTTTTAGATTTCACAAATAAGTGAAATCACATGGTATTTGCCTTTCTCTGCCTGGCTTATTTCACTTAGCATAATACCTTCTAGGTCCATCTATGTTGTCCCAAATAGCAGGATTTCTATCTTTTTATGGCTGAATAATATTCCATTGTGTATATGTATCACAACTTCTTTCTTCACTCATCTGTTGATGGACACAGGTTGCTTCTATAACTTGGCTATTGTAAATAAGGGCAGTGATAAACATAGAGATGCATATATCTTTTTGAATCAGAGATTTTGTTTTCTTTGGGTAAATTCCCAGAAGTAGAATTACTAGGTTGAATGGTATTTCTATTTTTAGTTTTTTGAGACACCTCCATACTGCTTGCCACAGCAGTTGCACCAATTTACATTCCCACCAACAATGTAAGAGGGTTCCCATTTCTCTGCATCCTTGTCAACACTTGTTATTGTCTTTTGGATAGTGGCTATTCTAACTGGTGTGAGGTGATATCTCACTGTGTTTTGATTTGCATTTCCCTGATGATTAGCGACGTGGAGGATCTTTTCATGTTGGTCATCTGCAATTCTTCTTTGGAAAAATGTCTATTTAGGTTCTCTTCCCATTTTTTAGTCAGATTGTTTGTGTGTTTTTTGTTTGTTTTTTAGTGTTGAGGCATATGAGTTCTTTACATATTTTGGCTGTTAACCCCTTATTGGATAAATTGTTTCCAAATATATTCTCCCAAATTATAGGATGCCTTTTAGTTCTGTTGATGGTGTCCTTTCCTGTACAGAAGCCTTTTAGTTTGATGTAGTCCCACTTGTTAATTTTTTATTTTGTTGCCCTTGCCTAGGAAGATGTGTCCAAATGGCAGCACAAAGGCAACCACACCAGTCAGTTTATAAGACAGCTCAGCCAACCGGTGTGAAGGCTGTGGGTTGGGGGAACAAGAGGAGAAGTAGAGGAGGCAAGACCCAGCCAGCTCCTCACACCCCGGCTGTCATACGAGAGGCAACGTCAGCCACAGGTGAGGGAAAGACAACTTCAGCACTCTCGATTGCTTAAGTCAGAGATACAGAAAGATAGAAGTTAATAAGTGACATAGCTGCCAGATGGAATGACTGCTACTGGGTTAGCCAACAGGCACCAGGAGGTAGTCAGACCCCTTTAGAAAGCAGACACGCCAACACCGCTTGGCCAGCTGAGCTGCCTCTGGCTTGTACTGCACATGGGGCTTATGTTTAAGGGAACCCAGCCAGATACACATGCATCCAAATCTGTGTGATAACACACCACCTTCCCATGGGAGCCCTCCAGAGGGCAAGACTAGCTATCTGTGGTCTAATCACAGACCTCGCTAGTGCTATCATCCTGGCTAAGTCTTAACCTCTCTGAGCCTTAGTTCTCTCATCTGTAAAATGGAGGTGCTGAGAGGAGAAGGTTTGGGCTGAATGAAAACTTTTCTTTCTAATACTGCCTGAGGGACACTGTATTATATTCTCCTCTGGAAGCATATAACTTTGCACAAAGGGACAGAGTGGTATAAATATGCACTGGGGTAAATCAACCTGGGCTTGAATCCTAGTTTTGCCACTTACTAGCTGTGTATGTTTGAGTAACATTTCTAAGACACAGTTTTGCTATCTATAAATGGAAATAGTACTTATTGGGGGGCCAAATGAAGTAATGCATGTAAACTGATAAGCAGAGTGCCTGAAATACAATAAGTACTCAATAACTGTTGGTGCCAGTTCATATTACATTTAAATATGTTTCTCATCCTCTACGGTCAACAGTCCACAGATTCATGTGCATCAAGAATGGAAAGGATTCATTCTACTTTATAAGTGTTCCAGTTTCTGCATAAACCTGGAAAAACTGTTCCCAGTTCATAAATTCAAAAAAGCCTGATTAAAAACGGTCTTTGCCTAATTGTGGAACCTCATTTGCTGTGACACTGCATTCAAGCAGCTATGAGCTGGTTGACTGAGCACCCACTCTGTGTCAAACACATCTGAAAGAAGGTAACTGAAAAAAGACCATTGAAGCAAAACCTACACAAGGAAATATACTCCTAATTATTTTTGATGTTGTTAGTTTATATTATCAGGCCTTGGGCACAGCTATTGAAATTAGTACAGCAAAACAATGTGTATGCTTTACATTATTCATTCACTCAAAAAATATTTACAACCACATATTCTGTACATGGTGGAGAGCAAATCCCTGAGGCAGATGCAGATTATCTATCCCCAATGCCCAGGAGCCTGAAGTCTTGTAGGAAGGATGCTGACTCACAAGTACCTACCAGCTAAAGCATGATTCAAGCACCATAAGAGACGTGCAATGTTCTTGAAAATGAAAACTGACTTCTGCCTGGAGGCAGAGGAGTATCGGAAAGAACTTCCTCAGAAAGGTGGGATATAAATTGCTCCTTTAGTGGGAGCAGGATTCCAATGCTGAGAGAAGGGCTTTAGGCAGGAGAGTCCCCAAGAGCTTCCCAGGAGAGTCAAACCCAGGGCCCCGTCTGGTTGGCATGTGAGAGATAGGCGAGCTTGAGTACAAAGACTGGAAAAGGCACCAGTAGGTCGGGGAATGCTTTTGTCTCCACAAAGTTTAGGCTTTATGTAGTAAACAACAGCGAACCACTGACGATTTGAAGAGCAAGGGTGCTTTAAGGAGCATCCACCTAGCAAGCAGAAGAACAGCTTATTTTATGTTCTCTACGAACTAAGACAGGATCATTGAGGGCTTACACTGCTTGAATGTAACATGTAGTGTCAAATCTTCCTCTTGGCAGCAGAACTGTTACATTTTCACTAATAGAGAGTGCCCAAACACCTAGCTAGAATTTTGAATGAGAGCAATACCATTCATATGATCTGTTTCTCATTTTCCCTGGGAAAAACACTACAACCCATGCCTCCTAAAACAATTTGTTTATTCTCAGTGTGCCTAGAAAGTGCTATAGCCATCCCTAATAGCATACTAACTATGTGAATGAAAGCATTATATCAAAACCTGCAGACTTTAAGTCAAGGCAGCCCTGAAAGCACAAGACACAAGTCATTAAATTAAATAGATTCAAAAAGCCTATGCCCTCTAGAGTTCTGGCTTTAAATTCAGGTTGCATCACAAATGAAATGGGCTTGGTAGCCTCCACCTTACTCCTGGGAACATTTGTTTGATTTACAAAAACAGGACACAATTTGACACACTCAGTATAATTAGTATTCACTACTTATGAGAATGCCCCAAAGTTAGAATTCAAATGTACCAAAGCCAGCTCTGAATTTCTCTCCCCCATTTCCCTCTTCTCCTTTTTTCTCCTCTCTCATTTCTTCCTCAGAGGACCATACAAGCTGAAGATGTGATTGAGTAAATGCCAGCTGTCAAGGGTGCTCGACACCAAATCAAGGAACAAAATGCATGTTTTGTTCTGCATGGCTAGCAGAGGCTGCTGTTATCTGCTCCGCACCCCAAACCCCTTCACAAAACTGCCCATCACACAGCCTTAGCTCCACATAAAGGCTTCTGGAAGAAGCCCCATTTCAGAGAGGGGTGCTGAGCCTTTAACAATGCTTTGCTAACAATCATTAAAGTTATTACTGCTACTTAAATAAAGCAGGGCATAAATGCATAGGAGATGTTGTGGTAACTACTGCTCAAAACATATGAAAACGTCCCCTCTTCCCAAGCGCAAAAGAGTTTGCCTGTTCATTTTAAATCTGCTTAATTTCTGTTTTAGGGGTCCTTGTGACAGTCTTCCAAAAGTTAGCTGCCAAAGCTGTGACTATATTTAGTTGTTTATTACACACCAGCTCAAGGTGGTGCATGCTGGTAGACACACAGAAAAGCAAAGAAAATTGGAGCTCATTAGCAAGGGAGGCCAGAAAAGCTTCAGGAAAATTCTGAGTTGGGAAACATTTGTTACAGAATTTTGGTTGTGTTACTTCCGAGGTACAAAAAAGAATCTAAGCTATAAACAAGTAAATTTTAAAGTTATAAAGGACAATGAAGAGGTGATGATAAATAGATAAGACAGACCCCAAACTCTGAGACAAATGGATGAAATCTTTGATTTCTGGATCCTTCGGTTTGAGATGGCTGACATGGTTCCCCTGGCTCACAGCCTGGAAGTGCAGGGGAAGAAAATCATTTTGAATTTTTTTCTACACTGAAGTTACATGTGCCATATTGGAATTGTCACAAGATTCAGTTGGGTGGTATCCAGATAAACGACAGCTTCCTCTGATTTTGTGGCAATACAGCAATGCAGAAATGGTGTCATCACTGACCTGGAAGATTAGGAGGGCCTCTGCAAAGTCCACATCCAAAAACACACTGTGTTGGTTTCTTCTCAGCAGTGACTAATCTGTTAGATTTGAAGGCCCAACTTAAACTTAGCCTAGAAACTGCTGCCGCTGCTTCTTAAAGGTCTGCGCCTTCTTAACTGTCCGAGAGGGAGACCGAGCCATTTAAGAGCATCTACTCACCTCTACATTCAAAGCCACATTTTATTTCATCCTTTGGTCTGGTGAAGGTTTAGGAGGGGAAGCAGTCCATGTTTTCCTTCATTTCTTGTCATAGAAGTGGAAACTAGTTGCATGTTGCTCTTAAAATAAGTTTAAAACGAATTTTTTTTTTTAACAATTCGTAACTAGCCCATAAAGTCACAAAGCCATTGGTGACAACTGGCCCCTAATTGTACCTCAAAGGTTGGTCAATGGCAGCTCATTTGTATTTTCTCTCCCAGTGCACTTTCCCTCCACCCACCCTCCCATTGCCCCAAACAAAACAAGCTACTTTTGGATTAGTATTTGTGGAAAGGTCTGAATGGAGCAGCATAGATGAGTAAACAGTGTCACCTAGTGGGCGGGAAAAGAAGAAAACTAATGGACTGGCAGAAAACGAAATCCGAGCCAGCTGTCAGCTTTGTGCCACATTTCCCCCGCTCCCCCTCTATTATCACTCGTGAGCAGATGAGAAAGTTCCCCGAAGGAGACACCAAAAAACAACCACAGAAAAATAAACCAGAAACACATAACTTTACTTCTCTAGTTCTCTGGTTCAGTAATGACAGTCCTGCCCAAATAAAAATAACAGCTAGCACTTGCTGAGCATTCTCCATGAGCCAGTATTTTGCAGAGTCCTGTACCTGAGTCATGCAAACAGCCCAGTTATTTGTCAGGGAGTTTGGGTGATTTGTCCAAGGTCAGAGAGCCTTGCTGTGACAGCCCATGCAGCAAACCCTCTTTAGCTCCCCGCCCACACAGCCCAAGGGCAAACAAAGAGAACTTCGAGGGACAAATATATATAATAACACAGCAATTAAACGCATATGAAGCATTTACTGTGCCCCCAATTATTTAAGGGATACAAAACTGAACTGACATGGATCCTGCCCTACAAGAACTTAGAATCTAAGATAACTTAAATTTGTAAAGTACCTGAGAGTTTACATTATTTCAACCTATCTTCACAGCCTTATAAGGTAATTATGGCCCTAACTTTAGAAATGAGGCTTTATGATTCATGCACTATCACCCAGATATGAAGTGGCAGCTCTTCAGATTTAAAAGCAAGTTCATCATTCCACTTCATGCTGCCTCTTCCAAATGCAGCTGCTAGAGATCGTTGGTTTTATGACAAGGGTGGAGGACAGGCAGCAGAGAGCTGACTCAGGGACTAGTCATCACAGAAATCAAGGGTGGGATGTCCTTCTTTCCCTCTACCACTTTCAGACCACCCACACCCTGGGAGGAATGCCCATAAATCAAATCGCTCAGAGCTTAGATTAAAATGAGCCATTTATTCTGTGGGTTTCAAAAAATGAGAACTATAAGAGAACTTCCATAATCCAAAAGAAGTTATCAATGAAAAACCTACAGCCATTATCATACTTAACAGTGACAGACAGGATGCTCTCCCAAAGATCAGTAGCAAGACAAAGTTATTCTCTCTCATCATCTCTATTCAAAGTCCTCACTAGTGCAATAAGGCCAGGAAAACAAATAAAAGGTGTACTGATTAGAAAGGAAGAAATAAACTCTCTTTATTTGCAGATGACATGATTATCAATGTACAGAACTCTGAAAAATCTACAAAAAAGACTTCTGGAACTAATAAGTTAAAACTAATAGCAAGGTTGCAGGAAATAAAATCAATACATAAAATTCATTGCTCTCCTGTATACCAGCAATGAACACCTTGAATACAAAATCATGAAACAATACCATTTCCAATACTACCACCAAGAGGAACAATTTAGGCATAAATCTAACAAAACCCACATAGGATCTGCTTGTGAAAATTACCTCCATGGAGGGAGAAAAACCTTCTAGTATATGAAAATAGGCTAACAGAATCAGGAATAAAGTATATTCTTTATTTGTAAGGACTGGGGAATTCTGCCAGAAGGGAGATTCTAAACTTCAAAATCATAGGATTAGTAGCCCATCAGAGGCTATCTGTTTGCATTCTCCCTTCTGCACTCATCTTATAAAATAAGGGATCCATAATCAGGTGGTGCATATTTGGTGTGCCTTAACTCACTTAGGAAAGCTAAGGAAAGAACTAAGACAGAAAAAAAATAAGGTATTTCATAAAATGCCTTCATATTGTCAGATAGCAAAAAGAGGCAAATACAGCATTTCTCCTGGCTCCAAGACATAATGTTCTGCTTTTCTTCTTGGTTAGGATTCTAGATCTGAAACCTTTTAAGGATCTTTTTAAATTAAAGAGGTCATATTAGCTTACCTAATGGAGCTAAAAGAGTAAAGTTTTGCACTTCCATTTTATTGGTATAGAAGAGAATTCATCTGCATATGTTACGCATCATTAGAACAGGGTGGAACTTGATTTGTATGATGCTTACTATATGTTACTCTGTGCCAAGTACTTCCCTAAATGTTTTATACATGTTAGTTCATTTAATCCTCACAACCCTAAGAGAGAGGTGCTATTATTATCCCCATGTTACATAGCTTAACACAAACTAATTTTTTTTAACATTGCAAAGTCTCCTCTAAAGTTCCACTTTGGGTTTCTTTAGACAGCCAAGGACCTATAACATTTGTCAAGTATAATATCTTCACAACATTTCAAGAAGCTATTGCTTGTGAAAAGCACAGTGTATTGGTGCTGTAGGGGCCCTTGTATGGTGAGAAGGGCCACTCAGTCAAGGAACATCTCTGTAAACTCAGGAGTGTGCCGGTCAGTGTTTAACAACCAGCTCTCCACTTAAATAAAAGGGACAATATAATAGAAAAGAAACAACAAATAAAGCCTTGATTTGTAGTGTTGCCCAATTTCTGTGTATAAATAAATACTCACCATTGCTGATTACAAGGTTCACAAAGTTGCTGAAAATTTTACAATGGGCTTCCAACCAGCCAGGAGGAACTGGCTCTAGAACATCATTGCAAAGCGCCATGAAGGCAGAGTCCATGACTGCTTCATTCAACCCACCACCTGTCACGGTGCCTAACAGTACGCACTCAAGAAATATTTATTGAATGAATAAATTAGTGAATTAATGAGATGCAAGCAAGTAAATTAGACAGAGGTAAGTATACTGTCCTCCACTGGTTGTAACATAACCAGGACTTTGCTGCTTCAAGATATCACAGTCTCTGTTTATCATGATGGTTGTGATTTCTGCTACAATTCTGTGAAGGAAGAGGCTGTTATCTCAACACTGTGCTTTGTTAATCAAAATGGGAATGCTAAGGGAAATCAGACTCCTGACTGTGTATTCAAAAGCAGTAAAAAAGAGACATTAGATTTATTTTTGTCCAATTTAATCAAGCAGAATATACTTATAATTTTTAAATGTTATTATTTAAACTTATGTAAGAAAAAATAGCTTTGTTATATAAATCTGAAAGTCTAGCCTCTAACTTTTGGAAACAATAATTGAGACAATTATTTTGATAACCAAATATTCTTAGGAACACAATTGGTTCATTAGAACTAAACAGACAGGGAACTAGCTCTCCACTGTCACAAGGAAGTTTCTTCCTGCTCTTGGAAACTATTTTCTTGTCACACTTTGGACAGAATATCAGAAGGGAGCTAAACATTCATTTATTCATGGATGAGTGAACTGATTTCAGTTTCTCTAATACCTATTGTGTGCACAAGCTTTAGAACCTGTGAAAGATGGATGCAGACATTGTGTAATATCATTAAACTTTTAAATAGAAAATGAGGAAGCATAGTAGGGCTCTGACAAAGCCTAAATTGAGAATCAGATCAATTAAAGTATCTAAGTAGATAGGCTAGTGGTCCCAAACTAGGGTTGCCAGGTAAAATACAGGATGCTCAGTTAAATTTAAGTAAAGAGTGAATCATTATTTAGTGTAAGTATGTCCCAAGTAAAGTTCCCAATATTGCATGGGACATACTTGTACTAAAAAAAATGATTTGTTGTTTATCTGAAATTCAAATTTAATCAGACATTTTTGTTTTTATTTATAAAATTCAACAACTCTTTCCCAAGGACATATTTGCTTGGAACGACTTAAAAGGGCACCTAATTTTAAAGAGATTCAGTATTTAAATATAAAATAAAGAAAGAAAAATTTAAGAGAATTATTTTATAATCTTGAGTATTGAAAACCTTTCTAACTCCCACAAAATCCAGAATTCATGGAAGATGGATGAGACCTACACTGTAAATAAAAAAAAACTTGTTCTGGAGAGAAAATTAAGCCAATTAAAGCAGAAAGGACAATGTGGCAAAAATATTTGCAACTTGAAACACAGAAAAGGGGCTATTCTCTAACATATATAAAGAGTATCTACAAATCCATAAGAGTGAACAAAAGGTCATTTATCCAATTAAAAAGTTCACAAAGACACACAGAGTATTCACAGAAAAGAAAGTAGATATGGTTCATAAATAAGTGGAAAAAATAGATCCCTGACTTCACTATGCTAATAAAAATGCAAATTAAAACTAGATGAAGTTGAAGTTTTTTTCCCTCTATGTAACAGACAGGCAAAATTTCAGAAGTTCCATAAAAAACTATGGTGACAAGACTACATAAAATTAACTTTTTTATATGCTGCTGGTGAGAGTATGAGTTGGTAGAATTCTTATGGAGGGCTATCTGACATCTACCAAAGCTTCAAATACTATCATTCTGCTTCTAGGAATTTATGTTACAGATATAAAAATGCAAAATTAATTAAGTACAAGGATACTACCTGTCACAGTGTTGCAGTGGAAAAAAGTTTGGAAGCAACCTACAAATTCATCAACAGGAGACTGAATATGGTTCCTCCACAAAATGGAACACTATGCAACTGTAAAAAAGAATTAAGAACCAATGTATTTATATGGAAAAATTTCAAAGTTACACTGATCAGAGAAGTAGAGTGTGTATAGTATTTTACTATTTGAGGGGGGGAAATGAGACAGAAGAAGAACATATATTTGTATTTGCTTCTATTTTCATTTAAAAATATATCTCTGATAGGAAAATAAATCAATAATAGCAGTTACCTATCAGAGGGATCAGGATGGTTGGCTGAAGGACAAGGAAGGAAAAGTCTTTTAATGAATAGCTTTTTAAAATTTTATTTTAAAGCATATGACTGTATTACCAATTCTAAAAAAAATAAAAAGAAGTATATTATATTATTCCAATACTGGTATTATCCACAAATAGGAGGCCCTAATTTTTGGATTAAGGTTATAACCATTTTTGAAACTCCTTAATCCTGTTCCTTATTCCACTGTGATGAACTAATGCTCTCAGTATTGTTTTTAGTCTCAAAAAAGAGGTATAGAGATAGCACAGTTCCATGACTTGACTCAACTATGCTCAGGCCAGAACTACTACACAATCCTGAATACTCCTCATCAAACCTTAGCCTAGGTTATTAACAATAAGAAAAATAGATAATGGCCAAGCACTGACTTTCAGTAAGACTTTGTGCTTGCTTTGCTTCAGAAAACCTATCAGCCATAAATAACACATACAAGAACACTGGAATCTAGAAGAAAATGTAATCACCATACTTTATGTAGGAGGAGAGCTCCAGTCTGAGCCTTGAAGAGTACAAACTCAGAGCAAGAAAAGAAGTCCAGAGGCACTCGAACAGGGATACCTAATAAGCAATGGTACAGAAGTGGAAAAAGTTGTCCCATATTCAGACCAATGAGAAAACTGGGTGTCTTCCACATAAAATGTGTGAAGCGGAGAGATGGTAGAAGAAAAAACTAGAAAAGTTGGTTAAAACCTGTAGCCGAGACTGCTGGTTGTCTACACCAAAACGCATATTCTTCCTTCTTTGTTTTTTTAACAGAATACCCATATTTGGCTATGTACATCAAAATAACACACAGGATAAAAGCCTACATTTTCTTATCCTCCCTTGCAGATAGATATGGCCAAGTGACCAGGCTCTAGAAGCATTCTGTGGGATTCTGGGGAGTCTCCTTAAAAGGAAGAGGAATGCCTCCAAATTATAAACCGACAAACAGGAGACAAAGGTATGTAAGAAATATTTCCAGAATAGACATGGAGAGCAAGAGAAAGACAATGAAGAACAGGTTGTTTTCCTTTACTCAGTGCAAAATACCAACTGTGAGCTTTGTGAAAAACAGAAGACAAAGAGTTATTTTCATGAGGATTTTTTGAAACACTGGAGCACAAATAGTGCTTTTCTTTTTCCCAATCAAGAAGCAGAGGGCCATATCCTGGGAAAGAGAAGCTCCTAATTATTATGTGAGGCAGAGTGGTTCTGGTGGAATGTAAGCTAAGGGTGGTGCCATCTTGGCATTTTATACGTTTGCAACTTTGGAATGTACTAGAAAAGAATCAATATTTTCATGAAAATTGGCAGGAAATAGGGAGTCACTCCTATTTGGCTTCACAAATTTGACTTTGATGGCCGTGGGCATCAAAAAGGGGGTCTAGAGCAGAAGAACTGAATAAAGTTGCTCAGAGCTCATGGAATCCCCCATGAAGTAACTGAGAAGCAGCTCAGTGATACCAAAAATAGATTTTGAACAGAGGATCTGAGGACTTACATTATGCAGGAAAACAAAATTAGCCACTAAAATGTGAGTTATTGCTATTCATGTCAACTTATTTTCTCTATGGTTATTGGAGTATAATGACAGCCATATTACGTAAGTGTCCTTGTTGCTAAGATGAGAGCCCCCCACTAAAACAACAAGGAAAGAAAGTAGCTAGAAAAAGGATGAGTTGTGGTCTACTCAATGGAATTGAGATTCCCTTCCTAGGCCTAAGAGGGTGATTGGTTAGTAGTGGTGACTAGGAAGCGTGAATGACTAGTAATATGGCCCAAATGGGAGGCAGCTGTGCTGTAGGGAAAGCGCACTGGGCTTCGTTGGAAAACCAGAACCCTGGGAAAGGACAAGTTCTCAGGAGCATCACAAGTATTTTTGACATCTCTGAGAAGATATGAATGGACTTCAACCTTGAGAAGAAGTGGTCATTTCTCAACACAAATTGCTTTAACACCTTCTATGGTCTCTAGAACAGGAGTCATTTGAGATTTCCAGAACAATATGCCCAAACACCAAGGGGTCTAAGCCACATTTACTCAATGGCCCCCAGTGCAGGGAGGAGCAGAGGGCTCACCTGCTTCTTCTAGTTTGTCATAGCGGCTGACGAAACCATAACACTCATGACCACCCAGGTATCAGCTAAGGGAGACACTACTACTTGGTCTCAGAAGACTTACAGTTGCTTCTTACTCACTGTTCATATTTATTTGTTTGGTGTACCAGTTGTGCTGATCACCTTAAATCCAAGGTTTTGCTTATAGTTAGAAATGAAAGGTACTATTAAGAAGGACCACATCATCCTAAATTTAATTTTTAACACTTCCCTTTTTGAAGTCTGGTGTTATAAGGTTATTACTACTGAGGGAAGGGAGAATAGGAAAAGGAAAAGGAATGTAGAAGGAGGGAGAATAAGAAAGGAATCAGTGGAAAAACTATATGCGATTGTCCCTGGAACCTATACAAAACTTTTTAAATAATATCAACTGGGTTATATACTACTCTGCAAATATTGACATTTTACATACATGTATAAATACGTTGCCAAAGTAAGATTCTTACATTCAAAATATTCTTATGTTTTACATAGATTTTTTGTCAAATCAAAAGTATTTTATATTTCAAAAAGATATTTCTAGCACTCTTCAATTTTGTTAAAATAGCTGACCACTCAGATTTGCTCTAAAGGAATTCAATATGCAAAAAAAAAACAACAGAATATTTTATTTTCACTATTAACACTGGTTTTGAACTGTCCTAACATGAGGAGGGGGGAGAATGGGAGGAAGAAGGATTTCTTAATTGACTCTTTATAAGGTCCTGGTGAGATAAACCAGATTAAACATGAAATTTCCTTTAATCATTTTCATCCTAGCAGTTTCCATGTTCAAAGCAGAACATTTGGCTAAGCAAATAAATTTACATATTGTTTGTACTTTTGTAGCATTTAGGCATATTTAACTGATTATATATAAGTGATTCTCAGAAAATCTTTTAGGCCATATCTAGGTATCTGAACAACTGGAGTTGTTTTTAATAATTCATGTGGAATTACATCCTGGTAATGGGCATTGCCTGTAAGTAGCACGCCATAATTTACTATGTGATCTGCCCTATTGGATGGTCATTTAGACCACTTGTTCCCTCATTTAGTCAACAACCATTTATTGAGCACTTATTGTATATTCAGCCTTATGCTGGATCTTCTGGTCTACACATTAATAACATAAACATGGTTCCCACCATCTCTGAGAAAAGATGCTAACAACCACTCTTTATGGAGTGCTTATGAAATGGCAGCCACTGTGCTATATGCATTTATGCAATTTATCTTATTTAATTCCACAATAACTCCAAGAAGTAAGAACCATTATTTAAACATACTTGAGGGATAAAAAGACTTTGCATAGGCCAAGAATGAGGAAAATCAATCCTGCAAGTTGAGGAAATAGCATGAACAAGGGCAAAAATGCAAAGACAGCTTACAGATTTATGTACTGTATCATCAGGTTCACAGAGGGATGAAAGGCTAAAAAGTTCATTGGGGGCCTTAACTCTCAGGATAAGGGAGCTTGGAAATATGTTCTAATAAAATAGGCACAGATAGTGTATGATACTTCTTCTTGCTTTTATTTGAGGTACTGGAGATTATGGACCAAGCTTTAGTCTAAAGACTAAGAATAGAATTCAGCCTGAGGAAAACTAGGCCGTGGCTCTCCCAGAGATCTTGGAGATGAACACCTCAAGTTCTAGCTCCACTCAGCAAACACCTACAAAGGACCAAGCACTGAGCTATGTCTGAGAAGTTCAAAAATAAACAAGTGAAATACATTTTTTTGTCCTTGGAAGTTGATAATTTAGTGGGAGAGGCTATTAAATGAGCAATTACAGTTTAATGATGTCAGGGATGGGAGCCCTCTGGGCACAGTGAACAGGAGCATCTGACTTATCCTGGAGCCCAAGACCAGGCCTCCCTGGAGAAAATGTGTCTGAGAACTGATATCCCAAAACACCATAGGGTTCTGCTGAAGAGTAGAATGCTCTGAGAACAGCAAAACTAAAAGCATGTTTGAGAGAATCCTTCAAATAAAGATCACAAGGAAGAAAACAATCATTGAGCATCTGCAATGTGCATTAGACATTGTTACACGTGGCATCTCACTTAATCCTCACAAAAGCCCTACTAAGCAGATACTATTGAGTTACTAGGGAGAAAAGTAAGGCTTAGGAGACCAAATGAGTGGCCCAAGCATAAGTGGTTGGTGACTAACGGAGCTGATATTCACACCTGAGTCTACTGGAAGATGTCTGCCATTCGGGATGAGAGTTCAGGCGCTGATAGGGGAAACGCCAAACAACCTGCGTCTTCTGTACCATGTTGCCCAAGGCTTTAACACCTGCATTCTAACTAAAATTATACATTACTCACACTCGCAAATATCTTTACTCCTGGAAGTCCATATTATCTATGGATCAATGATTATGAGACACAAGAATAAAACAGATACATGAACTCTAACACTAATCCCACAACCTCAGATTCACCAGTAATTTCCCAATAATTTCAATTTACACACATGGACATACAGACATGCACACATAACCATGCATGGACCGTAGGAGAGAAGGGGAATAGACACAAATATCATAAAGGCAAAACTAGGTTAACCATTATTTGATTCCATCTTCCTTTAAAATGCAAAACATCAAAAGGGAAGAGAGGTTAGAGCTGTAGATGATCAACTAATTCTATAATCATCCTATTTCATCTCTTCTCTCCAAGGACATCCATTCTTAACTCTTGGTGTATTTCCTTCCAGACTTTTCTCTGTGCACATATACACAAATGAGCACATATATATAAGCACATACAAATAGAAAATACATACATATGTGTGTGCCTATTTTTACACATATATATGTGAATATATTCACTTACACATAGGCTTTTTTAAACAGTGTGATCATACTTGCAAATTTTCAGTCCCTGGCTTATTAAATATAATAACCTGGATTTCCTGAATTCCTTTTACTTGATAAATAATATTCTTTGTCATGGATGCATCATAATTTACCAATTTCCTCATTAATGGACTTTGAATGACTTCTGTTTTTTGCAATAACAAATAAATTGGCATTAAGCATCTTTGCAATTTAAACTGTGCACACTTATATATTTCTGTAAGCTAGATTTCTAGAACTGAAATTACTGGATCAGTGTTTATGCTTTTTTTTTTATTTGGAGAAATTCAACCAAGTTGCCTCCAAAAAACAAAACTTTTTACTTGTTTAGCCAAAACCTATGAGATGTAAGATTGTGGTAAAACCACCACTGTACATGTGGAGCCTCATGTTGTTACAAAAATCATTTGTTCCACAAATACTTTTCTAAAAGGTCCTATTTTTTTCCAGATTCATTTGGGTTTTTATTGTAAGTAATGGGAAGATGAGAAATTTCGAAGCAGGCTATCTGATGAGAATTTCACTAGAACTCAGTGCAGGCAGCAGAAGTAGAGAGCCAGAGCCAAGGGTCCAGATAGGCCCCCAAAGCCAGGCAAAGCCTGGGGGTCCACAAGTAGGGACAAGATCAGAAGTGGCAATTCTAGGGGCAGCCATCAAGCAAGACAAGCCATTTAAAAGTGGGAGGACATGGCAGGTGAGGTTGGTAAAGGTCCATAACCACTTATTATCATTCCCTCAAGATATACTTATTGAGCAACTACTACTGTGTCCCTGGTACTGCACTAGGATTGAAAAACAGAAAAATAAACAGAATCTTTCTCCCTAACATCTAATGTTGTTTGTGGTCTAGTGAAAAATGTTCTGCCTTGTCCTGTGGAACTTCTAAATGCTTCCTGGTTCCAGCTTTTGTTCCCACCACACCCCCAGCAGTCCTTCTTCTCTCCGCAGCGCACAACAGTTCTGGCACAAAAACAGGGTGATAGACAGGATAGGAGGGGAGATATGGCAAAACATAGGATGAGTTTCAGCCCATCAAAGGTCTCCAGCCCAGGCAATGGAAGGTCGGTCATCCACCTTTGATTCCAGTCCAGCCATAAGTCAGTCTCACTCACTATTCATTTAACATATCGGACATTTAAGTGCTTCCCTCTTGTCCTGAGTGGCTTAGGACAGCTGATCTGGGATTGCCATTCACACTCAGATTTAGAGCACTGAAAAGAGTGAGTTCTGTATTCGTATCCATGGAGACAGGGGGTTGATGCTTCACCCGTTGCATGTAAAACGGTCTCTGGGGAGGACCTCACAAGGTGACAGACACCTCAAGCTTGTCAGAACACTTCCCTGCACCATCACATGGCCGATTTACAAAAGACGGGGGAATCATACTTTCTTAGATCATTACACTGAACCTGCAGAATGACTAATCCATCTATTCAAAGCCACTGCTCATATTCTAGAGGTAACCTCAGTGTCTGCTCAAGATCAGACTGCAAGGCACACTAGAATCTCAGCCAAGAGTTCGAGCTCTGGGTGTACTCCTCCAGAGCCTGCTTGCCCTGAGGAGCTTCAGAAAGTGTGCAGAGCTCACAATCAGAAAGCCTAGATTCTTTTCCCTGCTCTGATGTTAGCAGTGGGTCTTCAGACCCTCAGCATCTTCATATCTAACATGGTGAGACAATCAACACCCTCCTAGACCAAAAAGGACTGCGAAAAAGACCAAATAAGGCAATGCATAAGAAAGCTCCTGTAACTGCGCAGTGCAGTAGATGTGCGAGAGGTGGTGATGGTGATAGTGATAGAGGACACGGCTGACGTCCACAAGGATGGTCAGCAAAGTATTTGATTTTGTCAGACTAAGTGCATCATCTCTCAATTTCAAAGCTTACTTAATTTCCTATCCTAAGTGCTAATTTTAGCCAGAGAAACCAGAGAAACCCAAACACAGTTTATCGCTTTCTTGGTTTAGAGAGCAACATTTTAAAGAGCTAATCGTTACTAATGAAGTCACGGGGCCATTATAACTGCCCATAGATATCCAAAAACAAAATTATGAAAGCTTCAAGTGGGAGAATCCCAAGGCCACACAGGTTGCTTAATCTTTGTGCTAAATACTTCTATACCAGGGAGTGGCAAGAAAAAAAACACCTACATGCTCTTTCTCGATACCCAAATGTCTGGGTGTGTGTGAGTTCATGCGAATGCTCCCTTTATTAGGAAGTGGATTGGGCTGACCTGGAGAGACACTAAAAATGGCACCCCCTCCTGAAGTTCTCATTGTAGACCTCTGCAATCTTTCTTCTTTTTTAATTGAAAAAAAGATAAACTCCTCCTTCCTCAATCCTATGACTTCCACAGAAGGTCCTAAAAAACTGCAAATAAAGCCCTGATCCTCATTAAACTTTTTAGAATTGGCTTGCTTTCCAAAACCAATGGGTGACTAGAAAGTACGTGAGGGAGATAGGGTTGCAAGTATATGGGAAGACAGATACAGTTCCCTTGTATAAAATTATTACTTAGAGGAACTTTTTGCAAGACTAGAGGTTATACAAGACATAAAAGCAATGATTCCAAATCAAAACACTTTATTTGTCAAAGTACCTAAAATCGTTGTTTAGAACACACACACACACACACACACACACACACGGGTGTACACACGTACATGTACTGTTTTCTAAAGCGTGATATTTTCTGCCTGAGCCTTTTCTTCTCACTTGGCAGCCCTGTTGTGTACACAATCTCTACAGGAATGCAGAAAAACCACCTGAGGGAGAAAATTACTAATCACTAAAAATTACTAATCACTCTCTCACACTAAACAAATCCCACCAGGAGGGTTTTAGTTACATGTCGGGCTGTGGGTTCTGTTTTTTTTCCTCTCAGTTTAATGATACAAAGACGAACAAAATAAAAAAAGGAAGCATGTCACATCTTAATATGCATTAGTGGGGATATTTTTACATGATAGCATCTAGGTCTCAGTCCAAAATAAAGGCAAAGTAGACTGAAAGTCTCTAAGGCCCACCACTGGGTCGCTCAGAAAGAAAAGAGGTTGGAGAGAGAATCATACTTCCCACAGCACTGAATGCAGTGCCTATCATCCCCCGACGGTGGCCCCTATCGGTTAACGTTCAACCACCTGATTTTCACATGATATTCAGTTCACAAGCTCATCGGATGCCTGTCATATATTATTTCATTAAATAGATTAGGGTGTTATTTATGGCAGTCTCCACCTATTTATATCGTATCTTCACACTGTTTATCTCATACTCTTTATCTCTCACTGTTTTTAGTCCATTGTAAATAGCCTAGGCCCATGTACCTACTTAGCAGATCAGAAGTTGAGTGTATCCTTTTCAGGGGTCATGTTACAAATGAGAGAAATTAGTAGAAGCAGTAGCCTTCAGAGTTTCTTCCACTTGAGTGCCCCTTGGGTTCCTTTTCTTCTTTATTATTGTTTTGGCTGATTACAAACCAACATCATTCGCTCTTAAAAAAAAATGTTTAAGCAGAAGTGTATGAAGTACAAAGTCATCCAATAACACTCTCTTCTAAAGAGTATTATATGTAAATGCATTCTTTATGTGTATAAATATACACATAAATTATAAATATATCCAAGTGGAATAATATTAAACACAAAGTTCTACAATTTACTTTTCACTTAGCAATAAACTCTACATATTTTTTTTATCTATATAAAGCTGCATCCTCCTTTTGAACAGCCACTGAGTTTTCCAATTGGGGGTATTTCATAATTCATTTAAATAATTTCCTGCTAGCAGGTATGTGTCTTGTTACCCATTTTGCAGTTTTATTATGAAACTGAGAAGAACAAGCTTATAAATAGAGCTTTAAATACCTTTCTGACTTTTTGCAGAGAATACATTTCTAAGAAAGGGGTCACATCATCAAAAAGCATGATCATTTAAAATTTTGAGGTATATTGACAATATACCTTGCAAGTTGATTCAACATACCCACATTCTCACAAAAACTACCTGTGGTTGATACTTTTTACCTTTGCTAATCTAATAGATAATAAGCAAATGTAATGTCATTTTCCTTTCAGGTACATTTCTTTGTTAGTGAAACAGAGTATTTCGAATGACTATTTCATTAATGTTGTAAGGAAAGCTAATTTTGGGGGGTTGACATTCTTTACATGCTAGCTTATGGATTGGAACTATTTCATTTTCATTGGCCACTATCCATTTAGCCCAATAAAGGATCATCCCCATTTTATAAATGAAGAAGCTGAGTCCAAAGCAGTTAAGTAGATCGCCGAAAGAAAGCGAATAGTCGACAAACCTCCTAATGCTAGTGCTACTTCTGGAAGCGAGCAAAAAAAAAAAAAAACAACAACAACAGATGGGGCATAGTTTGTGCTGTAGACAGGAAGTGAAAAGCAAAAACATGAAACGACTCACATTTATCCTCATTCTGATCCAAGCCGTACAGAGTCCAATTGCATGTACAACAAAAAACAGCTTGACAAAACACTTGAGTTTGGGTTCCAAAACTCCAAAATCTAGACCCCTTGTGCCAACAGTAACTGTATGTCATGTTCGGGTCTGCAGTGTGTGGCGTAAAAACTGGGACAGATTACCTACGGTGTTGAGAAAAAAGAAGCAATTCAACCCCAATGGAAAACCCGTTAATTCTGGGGACGACCCACCTCGGACCCATGCCTCTAACAGTGCATAGAGTTAACCGGATGGAGTCTCTCAATCTTTAATTTTCTATCCTGACATCAAGGAAGAAGAATTACCTGAGAAAGAAAACACAGAAAAGAGCGTGCCCCAGAGGTGGGGGCTACAGGTGTGTAGGGGGAGATATGCGTGCCCATGTTAAAATTCTACTTCCCTGTGACATTTAGCTTTCTAATTCCATTTTGGTACTCAGAGTAATTAAGCAACATCTGCTAAATACCCTGTCAAAGGTGTTTCCTTCCCGATCCCAGCCCCACCTCCACTTAACTGGCTTTGTTTCTTTCCTTTCTTTATTTGGAGGCTTGTCAAGGCCTCCCAGTCACCACCTGTGTGGTAAAACTAGCCTCCCCTCAAGATCAGCCGCTCTGCCACAGTGCACAGGTGTGTCCTGGAGCAATCTCGGCATTCTTGTTTTTCGCTTAGGCAGAGAGAAAACAAAAAGGCAGAGGATTAAGTTATACCCAGGTACCAGCAGATGAGAGGGAACATAGGAGAAGCCGTGGGAGCTAGAGACACATCAGACAAATAGTATTGGCAGGGGGTTCCTAGCGATGTCACTGGGAAAAAATAAACAGCTACAGAGACACAGAAGTCTGACCGATTAATTACAGCTGTTGTGGAAACGGCAAGTCTGCAGTAAATATGATTATATTATCGAAAGGGAAAAATAGAATTTACAGGTATTCAGTACACCTACTAAGTGCCATGTAGTATTTATGCCAAGACTTTAGGTGTTTTTCTTGCTTGGAAGGTTGCACTTTGTCTCCTAGACACAAACTACATGAATCTATAAAAATTAAGTTATCTGATTTCTCCTGCCCCTCACCAGTTTGCTGGTAGATCCTGAGGCTTCAGATCTGCCAGCTTTCAATGTGCAAACATTCTCTAATCCTGGCTCTCTTCTCTCTCACACATACACACACACACACACACACACACACACACACGCATGTTGTGATATTAAGTATGAAAATGTTGCATTCTCAGGAAGGCACTGCACAAACCCAAGACTCACTGAGCCCTGTCGATATAATGCATAAATCCAAGGAGATAATAACTACAGTATAATGTTGTGTTAAAGGAGGGCAAATTAAAATTTTGAAAGAGGGAAGGATTTTTTCAGTAGAGGACAGCAATGCTTTTCTTTTTCTTTCTTCCCTCCTTCCTTCCTTCCTCCCTTCTTTCCCAAGGAGTGACTCCCATGTTGCAGTAAGACTTCCAGACCCTTGGGCAATTGTAATACCAGTCCCTAGGTACAAAGTATTACTCATTCTGTGGGTGAAGTTTTCTCAGGCATTGGCATGCCAGGACATCAGAAAATCACAGAAAAGGCCAAAGCAATTAATTTTTTTTATGTCTACAAGAAGAAAGAATATTTTAAGCAAACAACCTTAGCCAACATGAATAACTAACAGGGATGTTTTAGAGAGGCTTCCCACTCAAGGGGACTCATGCTTCATTTAGTTTCTGGGATTTTATACCTGACCCTGGAGATGATGATAGCAAAACTGACAGCAAACCATCTCTGGTAGAAATTTACTCTTGGTATCTAAATATTTGCTGGCCTTAGCTCAGAGATGGAAAACTGAGAAACGAATTCACAGGACTCCAGAATACTACCGCCACACTAATGACGAATGGCCCAGGTGTGGTCCTCCCCAGACCTTGGTGCTGCTGCTGAGTTAGGACAGGCTATAGCACTGAGCAGAAACTGGGGATAGGGATGCATAGCACAGCAGTTAGGCACAAGGGTGCTCAGTCCACTTGGACTTAGTCCCAGCTCAGCTGCTTACAAACACTGTGACTTCAGGCAAATTACATAACCCCTCTAAGTCACTATGTCTTCATCCGTACAGTGAGCACAGGAGTAGCACCTTCATCTCGAGTTTGCTGTTGTAAGCAAATGGGACGAAGCCAGTGATGTTGGTGGCTGCCTGGTGCCCAGACCAGTGCTTGACAGACGGCAGCAGGCGGCATTGCTCTCCAGGGTCATCCTCTGGAAAAGGCCACGTGACTTGCCCAGGGTCTCCCAGCTAGTCAGCAGAGACTTTGCTGCAGTTAAGTCCACTTTCCCCTTTGGCATTGGCAGGTGGCCCCTCTGCCCCACCATGACTGTGCTCCAGCCCTGCCCTCCCTAGTCACCCTGCTAAGTCTCAATGGAGGCTTCAGAGCAGCCAGGCCTAAGCACAGTCTAAGAAGACAGTGAGGCCAAGGCCCAAACCCTTCACCCACAAATGCAGGTTGTAAACTGCTGCCATTGTCAGCAAAAGGCAGGGATTTGCAAAATAGGGAAAAAGAAATGGAAACCAATAAGTGGTCCCCAACCAGCTCTGGCCAAGCAGTTAAGTAAAGGAGCTTATCAGGGTTCTGTTGACAAAATCAATCCCAGCAAACAAAGCAAACTTCCACATAGGGAGAAACAGAGTAAAGGCGAGGTCAGGTGCCCTGGCCACCAGTTCCAGAGGCCCTGATCCTCAGAGGCAGTGGCTGAGAAAGTGAGAAGCGACCACGGAAGACGGAGCCCCACAGGTCTGAGCGGACAGTGAGGACTCGGGATGTCCTGTCTGGCTCACACAGAATGCCGTGCTCAGGGCTGGGCCCCTACAAGAGAAGAAGCAGACAAACACTAGGATGTGTCCAGGAGATGGCAACCAGGCCAGCAGGTGAGTCTTAACTCCGTGTGGGAAAAGGAAGAGAGAAAAGATTTCAACGTGTTTGCCATGGGAAACAAACCTCTTGGTTCTGATATGTCTACTATCTCTGAGCTGAAGCTAAATCAACTTTGTCAATGTGGCTCCAAAAAGCAGAACTAGGCTTGGTGTGTGGAAACTACAGCATAATTTCAGCATAATATAAGAAAGGTATGTCCAGCTGACATCTGGAGTTGTAGTGGGAGAGGTGAACTATCTTGGCAGTTGTCAAGGAGAAGGTAGAAATAGAATGGGCATGGTTCCTATATTAGGTAAGGCGGGTGAAAGAGATGACCTCTGATACCTGCAGCCCCTTTCAATTTTGACATGGTAAAATGGGGTGAATCAGTGAGCAGAACCCAGAATTAATACCATTTTATGTTTCCTCCCCTCTTCCTGCTGCTTGATTTTTTTCTAAAAAAGTAAATGTGACATAACTCTTTCCTAACCCTCAGATTCAGTAACACTTAAGAGGTGAACTTACTGAAAATGCCAGATTCTCTCTCTCTCTTTCTCTCTCTCTCTCTCTCTCTCCCCACCTCTCTCTCTCTCTCTCTCTCTCTCTCTCTCTCTCTCTCTCTCTCTCTCTCTCTCTCTCTCTCTCTCTCTCTCTCTCTCTCATGTTTTGGCAACAGGGAAAATAAGAAGAAATAAAAACACATTTTTAAATGGTCAAGATTGAAAGATTCAACTACCCACACTTTTAATTCTCTATATATGAAACAAAACTAAGGCAAATACACTGGAAAATGACAATGTTTAAAACATACTGAGCAAAAGGATAGTGTCTTAATATGAAGAGTTCATAAATCAATATGGAAACAACCATAGCAATAGAAAAGAATGGAAAAGACATGAATAGAAAATACTCAAAATGATATTTTATGTATATATGTTTTAATATATACATGAATAATGAATGAATGAACACATGAATACAAATGTTCAGATTTATAAGAAATGCCAGTAAAAGCAATAATGAGACAATGTGTTGGACTTATAATACTGGTTTTTCTTTTTTTAAATCAAATATCCAAACACATCTGGGTCCCCATTTCTTTGTGGATCAGACACAGTGAATTTTATACACAAGGTATTTGCTTCAGAGGAGAGAGGCATTTGACCCCTCAATTTCTGACCTCTTTTTAGACAGAAACGATTGGCAGTGAAGCTCAATCACAGCATGATTACTCATTTGAGATGGGTTCAGTGGGCAGACCTTCTTCTGGTCTTTGGTAGCATTAAAAAAGAAGCTGTTTTATTTGCTGAAATGTAAGATTTATCTTTCTGAGAAAGGTGCAGACAGATTTTGGGGAGACATACTAGAAAATAGTAGATAAGAGTCACAACTTTATATTTCCAAATCTTTGCAAGAAAAAGGTAAACATCATTAAGTGTACAGTAAGTGACAGAGCCCTGTAGGC
Organism: Manis pentadactyla; assembly: GCF_030020395.1. Lineage (NCBI taxonomy): Eukaryota > Metazoa > Chordata > Mammalia > Pholidota > Manidae > Manis > Manis pentadactyla. The sequence continues at coordinate 112,838,532 of NC_080019.1, forward strand.
CTGTAACAGAATATCTAGCCAAGGGTCTCTGAAAATATAATTTCAAATAGGTAGTTTCTCTTCTATATTGCTTGTAATATAGATAGAATTATTTTTTAAAATACTGAAATTCCCTTTTGATGCTTGTAAAAACCTTATGTGAAAAGTTTTGTTTAGGAAAATTTCTAAGCACTAAAAAGAGATGACTGGATATCTTAAAAGTCAAAGATATGTGGTTTCCTTGTTCCACATCAGGAGTAACTGAGAAGACAGAGGACAAAACATTGCGATGAGAAATGTGTGCACAGAAGGGTGAATGTCCTTCTCTGAAAGAGGGTGACTGGGAATGCAGGCACTGAGAATGCAGATACGTAGGTCAAAAGAGGAAGAAAGGAAAAACGTGAAAAAGGGGAGAAGTAGGGGATGGAGTGGAGGGGATTCAGTGCAGCACCCAAAGGGGAGGCTCCCTTGGGGCTCTTCTGGACGTGCATGTCCTTGAAGGCAGGGAACCAGTCCGCTTGTTTTGAAGGTGCCACCTTCCCAATGCTCTCTGCTTACTGAATCTTGTTGATAGAAACTGAATTTAGAGAACGTTGAAGTTGTTCCTTGTTTTCTGTTTTAAATTTTAATAATACTTTATGACTATAACCTATGTTAATTGTAGAAAACTGAGAGAATACAGAGGAAGCAAAAGGAGTAGACTACAATGCACTTTTACCTACTTCTCACAGACAACACTAAGTATACATCTCCCTGTTTTTGTTCTTATATTTTTGTTCACAAAATAAGGATTTAAAAAAAAAATCCAATAAGCAGTATCTGAATGTTATATAATACTGTTTCATATAAACAATAAAAACAAGAGTAGAAACTGTTTGACACTTCCAACTTTTCAGTGGTAGTAAAGTTTCAATTCACTGTTTTCTTAGGAAAAAGGTGGAATAGTTGGGGTGGCAGTCCTGATCTTGTCAAGAGCCAGCACAAGGGGACAGGCAGCCAAAAAGAAAAAAAGAAGAAATAAAGAAATGTGTATAATTCAGAAACTGGGTAAACTACTTTAAATAAAGAATATTCTGTATAAATTACTTTCAGTTGACATAGGAAATAGCATATTATTTATATAAACAAATGTATAACTGGTTAAGCAAATGCCCTTACTCTACAGAGTTTTTAGGGTAACAGTTTTCAATGCAATCATTATTAGAGACTGTACTGCAGCCTAAGATTTTTTTTTCCAAACCAGCCCAAGGGAATCAGGGCAAACCTCCCCAAGGAATGACAGCTAAACTGAGACCTGAAGGGTATGTAGACAGATGTGAGCCAGCTGGCAGGATTGCTGAGGCTGAGGTAGCAAAGAGAATTCCAGGTAGAAAGAATAGTGTGTTCAAGGGAGAAGCGAACATGTCACATTCTACAACCTAAAAAGGGTTCAGGGTGGGTGAATGGGGAGCTCCAGGATGATATGGCATGAGATGCTGCTGGAGAGATAAGCTAAATCAGGCAGGGTGTTGCCCAGCTCCTTACCAGAGCTGACACAGCATTTGTTCCACATAGGAAGCACTAGTCATAGAAGTCATGACTTTGTGAGCCATAAAGAAAGCTGTCTGTAGGGAAAAGCACTTACCTGGAGCCTTCCACACTGTAGCACTCTACCACAAAGTTTACCATTGCCACCAATACATGGCTCCTGCAAATTCTATCAAGGCTGGTCAAAATCAACTAGCACATGTAATAGCCAGCCAGCATTTCTATAGCACTTACTATGTTCCAGGCATTGTGCTAACAGCTGTGAATGAATTCATTGACCCTTCACAATAACCAAATGAGACAGAAGCTAGAATAAGTCCCATTTGCTGATTAGAAAAGTGAAACACGGAGAAGTTAAGTGACTTGCCCAAAGTCACAAAGCTGGCAAGTAGCGAGCCAGGCAAACTGGCTCCAGCAGGCTTGCTTTAAAGGGATACTCCACACACCCTCTTCATGGACACCAAGCGCCCATCATAAGCCCTGCACTTTGCACTGGTGTGAAACAAACAAGCCAGCCTGGGGAATGTGCCCTGGTGACAAGAACTCAGCATCCTGCTACAAGGAGACCAAACCTCCCCAGCAAGTCCCTTAGCTAAATATTTCAGTAATGCATCAACAGATGCACCTCACTGGTGGCATCGAAGTGGTGGTGATTCCCACTGGTATTTCTACAACACTTTGTCATTACCTCCCAGGTCGACCCAGGGTCACAGCTCTCACAACAACCCTGTGAAGCCAGAAAGACAAGACTGTCTCGAGAATCACACTGTGAGGAGGGAAGTGACGGCCAACGGCGCCAGCTGGGAAGCCCAGTCTCAAACCATGGGGTCCTTGTCACAGCCCTAAGGGGGCCCACAGCACCTGCCCTGGCTTTGGGTGGACTCATGGCCTGGACAATTAGAAGCTACCCATTTGCTAATTAGGTGACCTCTCTGCCTCCATTTCCTCACCTCAAAAATAGGAATAATACTGTCAACAATAAACAGTTGTTGGGAAGACTCAGTGAGGTAATGGGGGCAAAGGTCACCCAATTCTGCTTCCTTTCTCCTATCGACTGCATGTATCTGCCCATCAAGATGTCACATTACATTTCAAATTTTAAATCATAGTTTAGATGTTGTTATATAATGAAACAGCTGTGGTATCATGAATATTCACCATCTCCTTCCCTTTTCTTCCCAACATCACTTTCAGAAATTGATTTCCCATTTGGGATTTTCTTAAGGTAGGTCACTTGAAGTATAATCTCCAGAAAAAATGTTCATGTAGGGGGATGGAGGGCACGGATTCCCCACCATGTTTCTGAAGGCAGCAAAGTAACTGTGGCTGGCTCAAACTTCCATGGCCAGTAGATGCCAGAGACAGAAGGGACTTGCTGCAGGATCCCTCCCCAGCAGAAGCACCAGACCCTTGCTCTCCTGAAGCCCAGCTCAGCATACAGGCCAGCCATTCACACTTTGCTCTTCCCCAGGCACCGGGGACTCCACTGTCCCCAAAGCACAGATGCCTGCACATCCGAGGAAGGCAGCCAGAGCGTTCAAACCCCCAAGACAGGCACAGCCGTCCTGCCACTGGCCCTTGGGGCTCCTTTCTGGCAGCCACAGCTGCTCACATGTGTTCTGTATTCCCCCACAGAAGCAACCAGCAGACAAAGCTGGGAACTCAGGAGACTCACCATCACCTTGAAAAACATGTAAGAAAGAAAACATATGTCATGCTTTTTCTGTGAAATAAATTCAGAAACTGGAATGTCTATAGGAGAAAAGGAGTCTTTGAAGAGAAGCCTGAAGCTGGGAAAGAATGGAGGGCAAAGGTCAAATTTCAAAAATAATTACATTTCTTTTCTTTCTTTTAAACACTGCCTGTTCAAGCAAGAATAAGCAGTCTCCAACAGCATTCTCCACTCAACTCTTCCTACAGCCTCCTCGAAATCCGAGGAGGAAGAAACATAACTTACTTTGCATCTCTCTGCTGTATTTCTGCAACACTTGATTGTCCTGATGGTATTTACCTCACAACTGTGGCCTAGTTCAGGCCAGAGGAGAAGCAAAGCCAATGAAAAGAACTCCATGGGCTGGAAGGTGAGCAGGCTAGAGATCGAGAAGGGGCCGATTTTTTTAGAGGCAGTCAGTTAGTAGTGGGCTTGGGCTGCAAAGGATGCTGTGTCCACAGAGGGTGGTTAGAGTGCCCGCAAGGGACGCCAACCTGTGGTTACAGACAGGACTCCATTATCCTAGAACATGGGCCCAAGAATAGGCCTCTCTTGTCCCCCAGTCAGCTGGAGCTCAGTTCACCCTGCTTTCAAGGAGTAAAAGGAGAACATCACTTACAAAAGGAACTGGAAGGCTTGTAACGGCCTATCACATTCCTCTTCCACCCCCCACATCTCATAGCCTCTTGTATAACTCTTTGCTTTAAATGCTGTCCTTTGCCGGGAGTGTTTGAGGACAACCCAGGGCAGAACTGGGGCCCCTTCTGGGTCTCTCATAGCAAGATGTTTCACTTTACTAGTGGTGCTTCACTGTGCTGTAATTTCACTTTCTTTTCTTTCCTCTCCCTGACTCTAACTTCCGTAAGGGCAAGAATGGGCTTGGCCACCACCGTAAACTGAAGTCTGAGAAGAGAGAGATGTCAGACCCCAGTAACCAGGAAGGTGCCCTCAGTAGCTGCTGCCCATTCATCGCTCTCCTTGGAATGCCTCAGGTCATCTACATGAAAGGAAAACGTCAATATACGGTTCGATTATGAGTTGTAATGGATGAAACATGGGCTGCAAAGTTAAAACAGGTTAATTCCTGTACTACCTGTACAAACTTGGACAATTTTTTGTGATGTCTCTTACTAATTGTCTGTTTACAAAATAGCAGTAAGAAGATAAAACTCATATAACAAACAGGAAAAGCAAACAAAATCATCATGTGATGGATACTGTACAAAGCCCGGGCATTGCTGACCAGCTGGTTTCCCACTCCTACATTCTTCTACCAATGTCTTTAAGTGAAACACTGGCCTCTAGGTTCCCCAGCCTCTACTGCAGCCTCCCATTTCTCACTGCCTAGTGCACACAGAGTAATTTCTTGATTTTATTTTTCCAAAGGCTCAGCTCCTAAAAATCAATAGATTTGGGGAGACTACAGCTAGAGTGGGACCCCCTTCCAGTTCCTCCACTTCTGCCTCCAAGCCCTTCAGAAACAAGTGCCATCTACAAGCTGGGGGAAGTGAAGAGAACAAGTTAGATGTTGATTTAAAGGCCAAGATCCTACACCCTTAGGCCAAGTCCCAGGAAAGAGAGGAACTGTTAGGGGAGGGAGATGGTAGAATATTTATAAGTTTGGGCACCCCTGAAGAGAGGACACTTGAATCCCACTTGCTCTGAGAGGGTCTGCTGGTAAACCTCTACGGGCTCTCAGGCTGGATTAAGAGACACTGCAAGAAGGATGCGGCATGTACACTCCCTCGGGGAAGCCAGTCAGAATACAGTTATTTCTTAGGAGACTGCCAGTGTGGAGAAGGACATGCATGGTGGATCAAATCAACCAGCTCTATCTCATGGGAGATGGAACAAGATCCCGACAGATCAAGAAAGATTTGCCATCCTCTTTTTCACATCTACATCAGCATTTTCACAAATCCCTGTAGTTTTGAGAATCAGTATCAGAAAGAATGAGAAGAAGAAAGTCCAGATTTGTGTGCACTTAAATATGAAATGACTAATGTAGTCACCAAAGGGACCGAATTGACATAGATATAACTAAACTAAGCTTTTTTACATCAGAAAAAAATGAAAGTTTAAGATAAAATTTAAGTTCACTTATAGAAAAATAAAGAACTCTATATTCCTGCCTTTTTCTGGGTCTGGAGACTCATACTCACAACAAATATAAAGCACCTAAAATGGGGCCTAGTACATAGGAGGTTCAGGAGAAATTAGTTTCCCTGACCTAGATGACCTTTATTTTTTTATGGTAATGTTTCTCTCTTTGAAGTCTGTGATATTTGTAGCTTGGCTCAAGGAAACAGGTTTACTTTGAGAATGCAAACAAATAAATCAGCAATAATTATAAAACCCAATAACTATACAAGGGGAGCATTGTCCTTCCAGGAGGTTTTGTTGTCAGAAATAAAACCAGATAACAGCCTCATTACCAATGGCCATTGTCTATAAGGCAGTAATGGCAGAAAGGCAATTAAGACCTACAGGCTGTGTCTCCTACAGATTTCAGCCGTCAACCTTTCCACAACTCTCACCCTAGTCCAAGATGCTGTCTCTCATCTGGAAGCTGCCTGGTCTCCCTGAGTCTACTCCCTGAGTCTTCACAGAGTGACAAAAACACTCCCAAGAAGCTGAATTCCCAGTATCCCCTCCCCCGGGGATAGGCTGGATTCCAAAAGGACAGAGCAGGGAAAGGGGAAAATAGTAACTTTGCGGTGGAGAAATCGGGCAAACCTATCTTAATTGAATAATGAGAGTTAACATCACCATCCAGGGTCATGTGGACGTCAGGTGCCCTTTGATGTGACCTGATGTGATCAGAAGAGCACTTGTCTTGCCGATGGGTTTCAGCCCCAGGCAAGTTCACTGTGGATTCACTGTGACCAAAGAAAATGACAGCAAATGTTCTTTGGGGTGAAAGGGTTTATCATCTGGCTTGTTCTCCCGCTGGTAGGTCGAGCACTAACATCTCTGCCTCCACCCAGAGCACTGGGCTGAGCTCTCCATATAGCACAATAATAGCTTATTGCCTAAAGGTGTGGAAGTGGTAGCCTAGCAACAGGCCAGTTACATCATCAGGTGGTTTAAGTTCAGTGAGGATCCTGGCCATAGGAACCCCAACTTCCCCACAGCACTTCAGCTCTATGATATACTTTCCCAAACCAATAACCCCAGTCTAATCATGAGAGAAACAACAGGCAAACCCAGGTTGAAGCACATCCTATAGGTCATAAAAACAAGGAAAGACTGAGAAACTGTCACAGACCAACAGAGACTGGGGAGACATGACAAATATGTGCAATGTGTTACAAGAGATTAGATCCTGAAACAGAAAGATGAAGTTAATGAAAAAACTAACAAAAGCTAAATAAAACCTGGAATTTGTCTAACAGTAATAAACCAGTGTTAATTTCCTAGTCTTGACAAATGTATCATAGTAATTTAAGATGTCAACAACAGGGGAAAAATGGATAAGCGATACACAGTAACTCTGTACTGCTATGGAGAAAGTGAGGTTCCTATGGTCAGGATTCTCACCTGGCCCTGGTCGACTTGCTCACCACACACATGTGGGCAATACACTGTTACTGACTCTGTAACAAGAGCCCCGCCCAGTGCTCTGGGCTGCACAGATGAAGGGCTGCGGGGGAGCTGAGGCTGGAGTGGTGGTAGCGCAGAGGACAGAGACTGAGACGGCTGCGGGGGCGAGGAGGCCCAGAGGCAGGGACCAGTTTGCTGCATGCAGACTCGCTCTGAGTGGGCAAGATGCTAGTGATTGACCTGCCACTGTGGGAATAAAGTTGGGTATAAACTCTTTCACCCCAAGAACGTTCCACTGTCATTTCTTTGGTCTCATTGAATCCATAGTGAACTTGCCCGGGGCTGAAACCCATTGGCAAGACAATTGATTAAGAAGCTGGTATAATGTATTAATGAGTCCTATCTTTTTTAACCTATTGGCATAAAGATTTCTGACTGCAATTATTTTTATAATCAAATTGTGGGGAAAATTGCAATATTTCCAAAATCTCTCACCTGGCCTTAGTGCATCTCCATATCAATAGGTGTTTCCAAGAAGTGAAGTCCATCTCCATATCAATATGTGATTACAAGAGTAGGGGGAGCAAGGGTATGTTTGGACCAGAGAGGTTGGGTGGGGTCCCTTTTTTGCAGCTGGGTCGTGAGAGACACAGGCAAGCAGAAAAAAAGGTAAATCGTGATTGCTTGCAAGCAATAAATGGGTTTCTCCACTTTATTTCTCCCTTGGACTGATTTCAGTTTCAAAGGTAATTTTCCCTGGGATGGGAACATATTTTCCCCTCGGAGTTACACAAATATGGTCTACATAGTTCACAAACTGTGGCCCTTACAGGAGGGAATTTTCTGAAATGATGGAAATGTTCTATATCTTGATTGAAGTGATGGTTACATAGATGAATACATTTATCAAAATTCATTGAATTATACTTAAGACCTGTGAAGATAACTGTATGTAAATTTTACCTCAATTTTTAAAAGTATGGCCCTAAATTGGCAATAATCCCATTCATGCAACCAATGTTAAGAAGACCCAATCTGAAGGAGAGATGTGCATGCTTATAAATAACTATCTCACCTACGGGGGCTTGCCCCCAGGGAAGTTCACTCTGGATTCCATGAGACCCAATAACAGCTACAGAACATTAGGGGTAAAAGGGTTTATACCAAGCTTTATGCTCAAGGTGGCAGGTCAAGTGCTGGAATCATGTCTGCCTCTGAGGCTTTTGCAATCTGTCTCCATCTCTGCCTCCAGGCAGAGCACTGAACAGAGTTCTTCATATAGTAATGCCAACAATAATGGCTCATTGCCAACAGGTATGGAAGCAGTAGCCTAGCAGTAGGCCAATTACATTATCAAGTAGTTTAGGGTCAGGTGAGGATTCTGGCCATAGGAGCTTTCATTTTCCCTACAATAACTCAATCAGTTATAGAGGGCATGTAAATATCATAGTGACTAACCTTTGAATTGTACTTTTCATTTGGAACTTCTAACCAAAAAGCACTATACCGTTTTTCTCATTTATCATCATCATTATATACATTACATTAGTTTAAATACAAATCACCTTGAAACTATGTTTGTTCCCTTTGTGCAGAAAAATGAAAAACAATAGGTAAAAAAACTATTCTTGCAATTCTAAATATTATCTTAGTGGCACAATCTTAATTTGAATACTTCCAATTGTAGGGAGAATTTGCATGGAGAAAAGGTAAATCCCTTAATTGGAATTAAGCCAGGTAAAACCCCTATTTCCTTAAAAGGGGAAATAAAGATACCTGCAGACAACTAACCTGATCATTAATAAAAAGGGGATGCAAATTATCCACCATGCTGCAAGCACTCACTGTGATTCTGGGAATAATAATGTGGATCTAGAATTCCATCAGTAAATTAGCTTTTAAAATTATTCCAAGGCAAAAACTTTATAACATGTATTTCTGTGTCTAAACTACCAGATTATAACTTATAAGGAACTGACTTTAAATTTTCCCAAGAGTGGTACTTTTACAGAAAAGTAGAATAAATATTGGCAACGCTTCTCCCTTCAGTTTCACAAAGATGACCTAATATACTACCAATTACAATATAAACACTTTTTCTTTTTATTTTTATCAAAGAAGACCTCTTAAGGTAGAGATTAGTTGTGTGAGGCTGACATCCTTTTCAGTACTTGCTTTGGCCATTAACTTTCCTAACTTCACTTAGGTAACTCACAGCACTTATCACCGTCTGAAATTATATTACAGGCATACCCGGGAGACACTGCAGGTTCAATTCCAGACCACGGCAATAAAGTGAATATCACAATAAAGCAAGTCAAATTATTTTTTTGGTCTCCCAGTGCATACAGAAATTATGTTTACACTGTAATGTAGTCCATTCAATGTGCAATCTACATACCATAATTTGAAAAATAATGTATTACTAAAAGGTACTAATCAATCAACTGAGCTTTCATTAAGTCATAATCACTGGCCACAGATCACCATAACAAATATAAGAAGAAGAGGAAGGTTTGAAATATTGAGAGAATTACCAAAATGTGACACCAAGACAGTAAGTGAGCAAATGCTGTTGGAAAAATGGCACCAATAGACTCACTCAGCACAGGCTTGCCACAAACCTACAATTTGTAAAAAAAAAACACGATATCTGTGAAGCAAAAGAAAGCAAAGCACAATGAAACAAGGTACTTCTGTATTTATGTCTGATGGTTACTTGTTTGTGGGCAGTCTCCTCTCTGGCCACATGAGCTCTGAGAGAGTGGGACTTGGATCCCGCTGTCTGTGCATTGCAGCACCTGGAGTGGCAGCCCCGCACATGGTAAGCCCTGAAACCACCCAATCTGCCAACTTAATGATAAGTACATGCCCTGGAGGAAAGGCAGCCATAAAACTGAAAGAGTGCCAATCATCTGCATCTGGGACCACTCCAAAGAGACTCACGGTGCTGGTGTAATGGCCAGATAGCAGGCAGTGTGGTGGCAACAGAAGGTGAGAGTGGGTGTGGTTGGGAGGGGTGGTCAGGGCCACAGAACAGTGAGGAAGATGCTGCAGCAAAGGGATGCCTGGCTGGATAAGGCCTAAGGAATGAGGTGCACAGCAGTTCTGGAGTGGGTAGCCTATCAGAGCGTGCAAAAGCATGTAATGATAGTATTGGCAGCACAGCGGGTCCTGAGGCAGGACCTGGAGTAGAGCAGTGACAGTGACAAAGAGGCAGTATGAGACACAGTAGGCAGACTCACAGGCAAGGCGGAAGGACATGAAGGTTACATAGAAAAACTATGTATAGTCCATCCGTAATGCACAATCACCATTACCATGGGGGTTTTTTCCCAGTCCTTTGTTTTCTAGTTCACATACTACACAAACACACTACATCCTAGGGAGTCAGTCTAGCTACTGCCCCGGGGTCAGTGCACTGCCCACACACATGTTCCCACACATGCTCTCCAGTGTCCAACTGGTTGTCTGTCCTCATTCAGTTCTTTCTGCCTGAAATGTCCTATCCTTTTCAAACTTCCTCATGACTGCATTTTACCTACTTGTCAAAGGTCAAATCAAATGTTGTATGTGTAAGTTAAATTATTTCTTATGTCCTATTAGAAGATGGGTCTCTCTGAGGGTGGGAATCAGCTGTAGCCGCAGAAAGAGGCAGTGAGGTGTGATAGAGTTCTAGGCTTTGCAGTCAGAAATATCTGGGTTCAAGCCAGCAAAAATCACACTGATAAAATATTAGTTACTCATCAGTTTCCCTACTGCCATTAACCCATGGATCAAAGAACTGATCAGACTTGAATGGTGTTAATTTCATTTCTTCAAAGGTGGTAGTGGGTTTGTGGGACAATTCCTTTGGGTTACCATCTTCCAGTGGACCAGATACAGGGGCTGGATCTAGTATCATTGTATCATATATCTGCATCATGGGAACATTTTCTATACAACACTCCTCCTACCCTGGGCAAGGTCACTGGGACAAGTTACCAGGACACAGGTGGAGATCTGGCCCTACTGGCTGGCTCAAACAGTGCTCCACTGGGCAACAATGACCGATGAGGACAATTTCTGGTGGTCACTATCTACCTGAAAGGCCCCAGAAGATGTCCTCCAGCTTCTTCCTGTAGAACACTAGGAGAGGAGTCAGGCATTGTTTTGTTCTTGGACGATGTTCTAAAGCTCCCAGTACTAGAGATCATGCTTCAGGTCTTGACTTTAGCAGGCAAGAAAATATGCTGAGTTCCATAAAATATATCAGATACTGGTCAATGGCCCTGATGACACTGCAGGAATAGTGCCTAGGTGCCCAGAGGAAGCAGATCTAAATGCCATAATCCTTCCAAATTCAGATGTTGTAGTTCGGTTCTTATTTTGTGAGAATTTCCTTGTGGGTAACTTGTTCTCTGGCAAGGTAGGTCTACATAGGCATATCAAGGCAGGTCCTCTTAGAACTTGTAGAAGTTTTACTCAACTGTCAGTGTAGATTATACAAGATGGACAGATTTTAAGGGTCTAGACCAGTGAAAGTCATGTCACACATTAGGATTCTGGGTGATCTGTGAGACCAGACTGATTATCATGACAATGATGATAACAATAGCTAATATGTTAGGCTTTCCATGTGCCAGGCACTACTCTATCCTATGTAGTACCTACTATTATTATTGCCATTTTATAGATGTAGAAACTGAGCTTAGAGAAAAAGTGACTTCCATAAGCCCACACAATAAGTAAACACTGGAAGTGGCACTCAAAATCATTCAGTCTGAATCCAAAACCTGCCCTTCAAACTAGACTGGGCACAGATGGGAGCAGGGCCTGGAGAGAGCAGGGTGATAGGTACAGTCTTGGTGAGAAATCTACTACCTCACAGTGCTAAGACAATGTGAGAGAGGTTGGTTGGAGATTAGGATGAGGGAAGAAAAAGAAGGACTCATTCCAGTTCATCAAAAACCATGCCCTTCAGCCCTTCCTAAAACTAAGTCTTCACACTTGATCACTCCATTCTGAAACTCCCACCAATAGGCAAAGCCATCATAATACTGGGGCCAACTTACACCAAATGCAGCGCCAAATTTGTGCTTTCATGGTGCTAAAAGCTTCCAGAAGTCTTCTGAAGGAGGCTTACTAATCTGGAAGGAAAGTTCTATTTAATAGTCTGCTTCTTCAACCTAAGTGTCCATCAGTAGATGAATGGATAAAGAAGATGTAGTATATATACACAGTGGAATACTATTCAGCCATAAGAAAGAAACAAATCCTACCATTTGCAACAACATGGATGGAGCTGGAGGATATTATGCTCAGTAAAATAAGCCAGGGGGAGAAAGACAAGTGCCAGATGATTTCCATCATTTGTGGAGCATAACACGAAACAAAACTGAAGGAACAAAACAGCAGCAGACTCACAAACTCCAAGAAGAGACTAGTGGTTACCAAAGGGGAGGGATGTGGGAGGCCGGGTGGGGAGGGAGGGAGAAGGGGATTGTGGGGTATTATGTTTAGTACACATGGTGTAGGGATCACAGGGAAAACAGTGTAGCTCAGAGAAGACAAGTAGTGACTCTGTGGCATCTTACTACATTGAAGGACAGTGACTGCAATGGGGTATGGGGGGACTCAATAATAAGGGTGAATGTAATAACCACATTGTTTTTCTTGTGAAACCTTCATAAGAATGTATATCAATGATACCTTAATTTAAAAAAATAGTCTGCTTCTTTCACCAAATACAAGGCAGACCACCTTGACCCCAGACTGTATGTCCCCATGTTCCCTATGTCCTGACATAGCTGCGCCTGAAGGACAAAGCACAGCCACGTCTTTGAAGGCCAGGTAGATTGCCTACAGTGCAGCTGTTACAGGATTGAGGCAGCAGAAACGCCCACAGGACCAGGTGACCTGGGCTATGCACTCAAACATAAGTTACCTTGTCTACAGCGTAAGGAGTAGGCCATGGGGCTCACTGTTAGCACGGCATGTCCCTCTGTGGCCTCTAGAGGGTGCTGAGGCCTAGACTTGAGGCACCTGGTCCTGACAACCAGGGACTGAACCCCAGGTACACCTTCTGAAGCCACCCAAGGACTCTGCGGCCCCCCAGAATTTGCTGCAGCTGGAGAACAGGGTAGGTCCTTGGAAGCACCAGGGTTTCTGGAAATAACTGTCTGACATTGCCTCCCTGTGGCTTCAGGGCATTGGAATCAGCACCCGGGGGGAAGATGGATATGGGAGGCAAGGCAGATACAAAGAGCCAGTTCCAGGGGAGTGGGTAGAGAATAGGCCAGAATCCACAGTGCAAAGTTAACAACAATTACCAGGAGTGCTGAGGAAAGGTTCCAAAGGCCAAGCCCAGATTCTGCCCCAGAGCTGATACAGAGGACCCAGGTTGTTGAGCGAGTGACTATGGCCGAGCCCATGGGCAGGGAAGCCAAGGTGAGGGCTCTGTGTCTGTTCAGACAAGAATTCATAAACTCCATTTCACCCTCACACTAGTTCTCATAAAACTAATATTGTCTTACCCTATAAAAGGTAGATACAGTAATTTATGTTTTCCCATTCAGTGACAGAGTGAATTGAGAGTTTCCTTTTTACTTAAGTGTTACAAGTATTTAGAATATACATACAATTTGTACATACATCCTACATATTTTATATATATCAAGTAGTCAACTGTATCTGCAGGTAGTGTACACACTGTGTCTAGGAGATATATGCATAACACATCTGTAAATATAAGATATTGAAGGAGACATAAGAAGAGAGACAAAGAGAAGGAAACTGGAAGTGACAGAGACATGGAGAAAAAGAGATTGAGAAAAGGAGAGAGATGTACAGACCTAGAGTTCTACATGTAAGAAGAAACCAGTCTTGTTTGTTTTTTGAGAGGGGTGGTACACTTTGGATTCGTAACGCTGTGTCACAAAAACAATGTGCACATGTCTGGGTTATGTTTGGGTTATCAGCACCCTCCAATCTAAGCGCAACAGGATTTGCCAGTGGACCATGTCCACTGAAACAAAGACGTAAAAAGGATGTACATTCCTTTACACGCGCTGTCACACTGTGACCTCCAGGGTCCAAGGGCCACTTCTGTCTGTGGCACGTCCATCTCCTGTCATTAGGCCTCCATGCCTTCAACCATGACGAGTTTACTAACAGAGAGAAGAAAAAGAAGCTTGACACCTTTAGCGATTTAGTAAAAGCCCCTTTACAGGTAAGTTTTCTTTAGTATTTACGTGTCCCATCTTTAATATCCAAGGCTACACTTGACTACAGTTAAGATAGAGGCTGCCATGACTGTAGTCATTATGCTTCAGATGTTTTTGTTTGTTGATGTGTATGGAGTACTGGCCACTGTCCTCCTTTGCTAGATGCAATGCATTTGAGTAAAGGGTCCTACCTGCTAACTGATATCTCCACTGAGTGTCAAAGTGCTGGGGTATGCATGTTACTCTTTAGTGTGGGTCACTTGAAATGATAAATGTCGGAGGATGTCAGATTAGATTTTCCTGAAATTCTAGCTTTCATTTGTATAAGTAAATGTCATCTACTGCTCGGCAAAAGCATTCAACTGAAATGAATAAGAATCTTAGGTTTCAGACAGAAAGGACCAATGGAGATAATTCGTGTCAGTGGATAAAGGTTCCATTTTGCCCATCCGAGGTTTGGCAAATAGTGCCTACATGCCAAAGTAAAAATGTTTAGAAGAGGGGTCAATGCGCTGGGAGGAAACTGAATTCTCATTTAAAAATTTTAAGAAAATTAGTTTAAAGGACAAATGAGTTGATTTCCACAAGCTATCCAAAATCATAAAAACCCTTCACTTTTTAATTCATAAGGGTATGCAAAATAATCTTATGAAAAGTATCCAACCTTCATCCCTGTAAACACTTCTCTCTGCCCAAATTTTTTCCTCCCATTTATCTTTTCTAAGTCACCAAAGTATATAATTATTCATAAATAGAGAGGATTTATGACCCCAAACTCTCTTCTGAGATATCCCACAGGAATACATAATGGCAGTGAATGTCTTCACTTATTAAAGCTATTTATTTAACCCACAATCAATCTATTTATTCTTTCAACCATTCAGAAAGTATTTATGGACTACAAAATGTCAGGCATTGTCTGTGCTGAGAACGCAGTTGGAGTAATATAAACTGTTTTCCTGCCTTCGTGAAACCTGTCTGCTGATAGAGAAGACAATAATTAAGACAATCACATAAACAAATGTAGAGTTACAGTTGTGTTGAGTGCTATGAGTGAGAATTATACAATCCTATGAAAGCCGATAGTCAATGAATTTGACCTAGAGAATATCAGAAAATGCTTCTTTAAGGAAAATAAAATTGTTATGTGTGTAAAGAGAGCAGAAGGAAGAGTTGAGTCGTAAGTGAAAGTATTAGGGAAAAGAGAAATGTACATACAAAGAGCCTATGGAATAGGGAATGATGAATTTCAGAAATTAAAAGTAAACCAGGAACTGCATTAATCACCAGAGAAATGAAAATCAAAACCACAATGAGATACCACTTCATAACTATTACTATGGCTATAATCAAAAGATGGGCAATAACAAGTTGACAAAAATGTACACAAACTAGAACATTCATTACCTTGCTGGTGGGAATGTAAACTGGTGAGGCCATTTTGGAACACAATTTGGCAGATCCTCAAGAAGTTGAATATAGAATTACCATATGGCCAAGCAATTCTACCCCTAGATATATACCCAAATGAATATGTTCACACATAAACTTGTATGTGAATGTTTACAGAAGCATCATTCATAATAGCCCAAAGTGGAGACAACTCAAATGTCTACCAACCGGTATGTGGGTAAAGAAAATGTGCTATATCCATAAAATTTGGCAATACAAAGGAATAAAGAACTAACATATGCTACAACATGGATGAACCCTGAAAATAGTATGGAAAGTTAAAGAAAGCTAGACACAGAAGGCCCATTCCATTTATATGATTCCACTTATATGAAATGGCCAGAATAGGCAGATCCAGAGAGGCAGAATATAGATTATTCTATAATATTTGCCAGGAACTAAAGAAGAGGAAATGGAGAGTGGCTGCTAATGGGTTTCCCTTAGGAGTAATGAAAACAGTCTGGAATTAGACAGGGGGGATGTTGCACAACCTTGAAAATAAATACAAATGACTGAAATGTACACTTCAAAAGAATGAATGCTATGGTACGATGTACCATAAAAAGTGAATGCCAAAAAGAGTGAAGAATATCTCAATTTTTCAAAAAAGTAAATCAGGACAAGAGAAGCAAAAAGGGCTATGGGTAGTATAATGCAAAAGGAGGCTGAAATGAGATAGAAGCCAGACCTCACGGCCTTAGTGACTTAAGGATTTGGTCTTTGTTCTATGAGAAATGGGGCCTTTAATGGGAAGGAGGATGTTATTAGATATATGATAAGAACCAACCATTGGGCTGTATCATGGATAGTGGATTAGAGAGGGCAAGAGTGGATGCTGTGAGGCCAGATCAACTTTTGTAGGATCCCAGGTATGAAAAGTTTGTAGCATGGATCAAAGAAGGAGAAACAGATAAAGAGAAGTGGGTGGATTTAAGATTCTTAGGAAGTAATGTCTATACTATTTGATTCATGTGATAGAGTGTGGTGTTAAGGATGACTCCACATTTCTGATTTGCATAACAGAATTAATTGTAATGCCATTTGCTGAGAAAAAGGAAATTGTAAGACTGGGCAAAGGCAGGAAGACAAGGATCTTGATTTAACATTGATTTGGAAGTGCCTTTCGAAGATGTCCAGGAAGCTGGTGGATATGCAGGGCTGAGGCACAGAAAAGAGGTCTAGACTGGAGCTAGACATCCTGAGACATCTCTGTGAGACAGGGTGAGAGAGGCATGGGTGAATAAGGAAGGAAAAGAGGAGAAAGCTTAGTTTCCTGGATAGTGTTTGACACATTAGGCCCTAAAAATCAGTGTAAGATTGGGGTAAATATAGCTTTAAGGCTCAAAGATCACAAAGCAGTCCAGATTGGGCCCAAGTATTCCAAATACATCACTTTCAGTATCAAGCACATGTCCACCATATAATCTATTCAGTGGTTGGCTGTTGAAACACACACACACATCCATTCTCTCTCTCTCTCTCTCTCTCTCTCTCTCTCTCTCTCTCTCTCTTCCCAAAGACCAACATTATTCTGAGACAATACAACTAGTAAGGAGAAAAAATATTTTCCTAACTTCTTCCACATCTTGCAATATCAACTATCTAACAGTTGAAATTGGCACCTCATCTTTTTATGAAAGACACTTCTTCTCAGTTAGTTTCTGTTTTTCTTCACACTCCATACTGTTTTAATTGTGCTTCTTCAGGTCTGCCAGTAATGATATACAGTTCCATTGGTGAGCCATGCATCTTTTGATAAAAAGACTCAGCTTATACAGGGCCGCATCAAAATGTTCTTGCATTGGGAGAATTTGTTTGATTCTACTAGAAAACACAGCTTGGTTCTTCACATTCTTAGAACATTTGGAACAAGGAGTTGCAATAAAAATTTCTTCAACTCTTAAATGCATGAAACACAACCAAATTCATGCATAATTTTATATATAATTGCATTTCCCCATAAGAGATCTCTAAAACTCTAGAATTTCCTAAAAGGTAGCAATGGGTTCTATGTGCCCTTTTTAAGATTTTTAAATGTATGAAAGTCACCATAAGGGAGTCTATAATGCCTGTAAGTTTCTTTGGTTTGTGTGGAAATTATAGCAATTCCGTGTCAAATATTGTTTCACATTCATCACCATAGTTAACTAGTAGCTATAATTGTCTTTGCTTATTAAAATGGCATAATGTGTAACTACTTCTTTAAAAAATTTTGAGGGAAAAAGGAAAAATTCTTTCAAACTTTGCAAATCATGGGGCAGATGGGTAATATGACTTTTGCTTCTAACAATGTTGGAAACCACTGCATCTATGGTCTCACTGGAGTCGTAGGTGCCCTAAAACAATTCATTAAATAAAGCAGAGACTTTCTGGCTTAGTAGTCATAAGCAGGCGGTCTTCTGCTGACAAATTTTTGTTTTGTTTTCTGTGTTTGTGTTTACAGTTGAAAATATTTCTTTCCTTGCAACAACAAGGTTATAATTATTAGGTGTTCCAATTAAAGCCATGTAGGGTTCATCTATTGTTACATGATTTTGAAAACATGCTATCTCTTTTGATGGCTATGATATTATTAATCAGCTAATTATCATCACTGGGAAAATGTGTGTCCAAGTAGTTTTAAAAACACCTGAAAACAAAGTAATTTAAACTCTTAGAATGTGTATGTTATTTGCAAATAAGATGCATTTTTATGTGAGCAATTTTAATTGCTCAGCTCCCAGCAATGGGAAAAATAAGTACAGGACCCCACAGGAATTGTGTCTTCTTGTTCACTTCTGATGCTTTTGTGACATTCCCTCCAAGCTCAGCACTAGGTATTTATCTGTCAGCAATGGTCAGCTGAATGATTAGCTGACACAGCTCTTCACTCTATGGGTCACTGGCAGAACAGACAGGTTCAAATATACAAGATGTTGGCTGTGGCTCTTCCTGAATGCCTTTCCTACTTCATTAAGCTTTAAGCATGGCTATTTGTGTAGGAAAATAACATGCATTGGCACTCAAAAATATAAGCCCACTGCTTAAATGCAATAGATCAATCTATGTAGGCATGATCTGACAGACTGATTCTCAAGGTAAGAAGAGATTTCAACTATTTTTTTAATTATGTTTTATCCACATAGCCATATAACTATGACATAGCAGAAAGACCCAAAAGTGACCACAAAAAAATATCAGTTCTCCTTCCCTAAATCACACCCCTAAATGAGGTGATATTAACCACAACTCATCAATACAGATTATGACCAATGAAATATATTTGGCATTTTCTCAACACATCTTATAAGACAAGGGAGTGATTTACTGCCATGGCGTTGTACTTCTCTGGGAATGACTGAGGAAGACCGGCAAGTAGGAAAAAGGTCAAAAGGACCACGATGTGGAATAATGGGTCAAGTCAAAGGCTAATATTAAATGTAAATTGGCCATCTTCCTTCCTGAAGTAGACTATTAAATAGGAGAGTACCCTTGAGTTCTGGGAGACTGGAGACCCTTATATCACTGGCTGATCACTTCACCCCTTGCACCTGGGACTTAGTAGGCATGCATCAAAATTGTTGAGAAATAACTGGAGCTTCAAAGAATTTTAGAAAATCTCTAGATGGACACTTCATTTCATGGAGGGGGAAATGGAAACCCAGAGGAGCAAAATGATTTTCCAAAGTCACAAGTGTCTGACAGTCTCCCCATGGCACTACCACAACATCTTGTTGGTCTTTCCTGGAGGAGGGACCCATTCTCCACACTAAAAGGAAAGTCTTTATCTTTTTCTTCCAGGATTCTATTTCCTATGGAAGTTATGAGTTAACTTTTAAAGAGTTAAAAGTGCTCACCCTAATCTGAGATGTGCTTTAATCTTATTCCACATTCCTTTGGCACCAGAACAGTTTCTCAGAGAAACTCCTTTGCACTTAGATTGCCCCAATTTATGCTTCTCTTGAAGTGATCATATTTGCTGTTGAAAGCTGAGGGGAGGGCTCTAGCTGACCCTGCCAGCCCAAAATAGAGGAAATGTTGTGAAGATGGAGGAATTTGAAAAGCCATTTGGTGAAATAAAAAGAAACCATCTATTTGGTAAAATAGAAAGTCATTGAAAACCAAGAATTTATTTACACAAAAAAGCTCCTATCCCAGTGCCTAGTTGCCATGGTGTTGAAATGTAAGCTAAAATCCTTATTATATAAAGAGAGGAATTTCCTTTCTCATTTTGAATATGCTTGAGTGGCAGTGGCATGTTTTGTTATCAGATAAAACAAAAGAATATTACCCTTTGTACAGGGTTTGTAGTAGAAGGACACCATTTTACAAACTCAAAATTGAATGTTAGAGACATTAACCAAGGTAAATTCTGTGGATGTAGGAAAGGATTTAACAGGCAGCTACTGTGTTGGGCAAAAACAGATATGTCCACCACCCTATGGGGCTGGTCTTCAGCCTTTTTTGACAATGCACGTCAGACCCAAAACCAGAATGTTTGTCCTTGCTGGCATTATGAAGCACCCAGCTGCATGTGGCCTTAGATGAACAGCATTCAGGACAAGAAGAGCACACACCCTGAACTCCTGGCCCTCACAATCAAAGGCAACTTTAACACAACGGAACCAAGTGACACAAGGATATTAGATACACATAAACCAAGGAAATTAACACATATGCCCCATTCCACTTACACACAGCATAAGCATGTTTCATAGGGAAGTAGTGGAAAGGGGAGAAAAGTAATGAGGTTTATTTACACAGCCAGCTTGGAGCCTGAAAGAGCTTGTGACCTGTTACAGGTGTATTCAGGATGATACCACGAGCATGCTGGGCATTCTAGAAGCTCCCGGCTGCCAAGTGATTTGACGAGCATGAGGGGTGAGGGTAGTGGGAACGAAACAACAGCCTAGGAGATTTCTCAGGGGTAAGATGGAGGTGATTTGACAGGCTACTGGATAAATTTTCTTCAGAGGCCTGAGGGTCTGAAGAAAGCAGTGGGAGATGGGAGACTAGAGAAAGCAGAGCAGGCCACACATGAGAAAGACTGACACCTCCGTGTGAAGCGGTTGACCTCAACCTACAGAAAACATCCACTGGACCCCTAATTTACCTGCAGATGTATTCAAGAATTCAGGAGTATTTTGCACTTTCATGGGCTTGCTCTTAACCTAGGTCATAAGTACTCTGGAGGTAAGAACAGTAATCTCCTGTTTAATTTGCATTTATATGTATTGGAGAAAAAAAGGAAAATAGGAAATTTAGTCACATGGCTAGATATCCTGGGAACCTAGGAAAACCAAATGACCAGGCTCAGGAAGTTACAAGGTCTGAACTGGAAGGCCACTCCGTACCCAAGGAAGCTCTGCCAGTCAGATTATTGTCAACAACAGCAGTCCCTGGTCCCTTAATACGGAATTTAGTTGTGGAGTTGTAATCAACGGTAGCTCCAAATAAGTTTTTGTTTTCCTCAGGAATGTTGGCAAAATACCCTCACAAGACACTTACTATCCCAGAAATGGCCGATGTGCTTGTTTACATGGCTCTCTGGATGCCTGTTCTGGCTCAGAGGCTCTCCGTGCTCCCCCGTGTGGCGCTGCCATGTACTGCAGTGGAGGATATCCTGTCTCTCTCCCTCAATGGCCCTGGTAAGGCTCATCAGCCTATAAATATAAAATCTGTTATTTTTCCTTAAGTGTGATAACATGTTATTGCACATATGAAAACTAGATTTTGATGAAAAAAAATTCAGTGACTGAATTATCTTCTTTCTTCTCAGTTAACTGCTAGTGGAAAAATACATTTCCGTTAAAAGTACATGGATAGCTAAAGGGTACTCTGCAAAGGAAAATTTGTTCAGAAACTAATAAACAGGACAAAGTGGATTTTTTAAATAAATCCAGAGATGAAACAAGTGTATGATATTTAAGACTCTAGATGTCTGATTCTATTTTTTCCAGCCCCAAATTTATATCTTTCCTAAGAACCAAATTTTACAAAAAGAGGGCTTTGCTGTACATCTTTACTTAGTGGGGCCTAGTTATATTATAGCACTTTCTATAATATTATATTGTATTATATATTATTACATATAAAAACACTTGTACAATGAGTATAAAGATAAGTAACAGTTTTGTATTTCTGTTTTAGAAACCACAGTCAGTAGAAACAGATTAAAAGAATTTGACACCATATTAAATTTTAAAAGATCATGGTAATTGTTTCTATGCAGAAGGGTTAGATGTGAATAACTTACTACAAGTCCACATTCCACTTAGATAATTTGCTCATAATTCTTACTTTGACCCTCCCACTTAACTGAATACATGTACTAACTTTCAATTTCAAGAAAAGCAGATTAACATGAAGATTAGACTTAATAGTAGGGTAATGTTAATTTAATCAAAGTAAATTAAAACACCAAATTACAAAATATAGTACAACCCACTGAATAGTTTATTCTGTTTTTGAGTCTTGGTTGTACCATTCCTGATTTCCTAGTTAATAACCGATTGTCACTGCAAAGAGAACTTTCTTGTCTTCTTAATTAAATTGATCATTGAAAACCTCTTGGATTAAAGCAGTGGCTCTCAAACTTGACTGACCATCAGAATAAACTGGCAGAGTTATTAAAACACAGATTATTAGGCCCTGCCTCCATGTATTTCTGATTCAGTAGGTCTGGGATAAGACCAAAGAATTTGTATTTCCAAAGAGCTTTCAACTGATACTAATATTGTTGGTTCAGTGATGACACTTTGAGAACCACTGGATTAGAGCACGTTATTGTTGACTATTAGCCTTAACAGATAGAAGAGATTTCACCATCCATAACTACCAGGATCTATGGTTTCACAGTGAATATTTTGATAATGTTATTGGCATCTTCAGCAAGAGGTTGGTAGGCCAGAGCCAAGCAAATAGTGAACCTGCTGTGGTGTTAGCAAGTCGGGTTGGTAATTCCAGTGGAGAAGAGAAAGGAAGCTAAGAGAAACTAACAGGATCAAGTCGACATTATAACTTAAGTTGCCCCCACCCCTGAAATCAATTAGAAGATCTGACAGCCAAAAGACCAGATCTCACAATACCTAACTCTGAATACCTGAAATACCTATTCTGTCAAGGTACAAGTTGAGTGTGAGAGTTCTGGGAGCTGTGAAGCAGTGGAGAATGGAATCAAGTCATGGAAACAGTTCCTAAAGAATTGGGTGGAAATAGTATGAATACCAATCCCAGGCCAGATTGTTCCTAGAATTTCACTAGAACAAATAAAGAAAGGTAGCGTCTCCAGGTATTGTAGATGGTTATGGTGTGACCTTAGAAGGAGACAGAGAGTTCTGAATATCCAAAGTACTCATAATATATCACCTGAGGAATCCTTCAAAAATACCAATGTCCAGGCCCCACCCAAGGCCTTAAATAGAATCCCTAGTGGTAGGGCCTGCATATTAATATTTTTTAAAATCTCCCAGGTGATTCTGATAGAGGATTGAAAATCACTGGGACAGAACAACAATATTACATGTTTAGGGCAGTATAAGAGACCAAAGCAGTACAATAGAAGAAAAATAAAGATATGAAAACAAGCCCAAATATATCAATAATTTAAAAATAAAAACTTCAATAGACTAAATTTTCCAATTTGAGGCAAAAAACAGATACTGACATATTGGACAAAAATACCGAAATCCAGATATATGTTATTCACAACAGACACACCAAAAACAAAGTAGAAATCTATTATTCCTAGAAAACAGAAATCTGGAGTTGCTATATTATCAGCCAAAATACAATTTGACAAGCATAATTAGAGATCTGAGGTTACTATATAATGATAAAATGCTCAATTGTTCAGAATAATGTAATAATTTTAAATTTATATGCACCTAATAAAATAGCCTCAAAATATATAAAGCAAATATTCCTAGAACTACATGGAGAATTTAACAAATCCATGGTATATTCAGAAGAAATCGTCAGTTCAAAAGATTCTGTTTTTGGGGAAAAAAAAACCAACTATCCTATCAAATGGTCAATATATTTAGTAGCTCTAGAGAGGATAAACATCTTGGCTTACTTTCATATAGTGGCAAAGTATGTCAGAGAAGTGGCATTCATTTTCCCAGTATGTATACAGAGTGCTAAACGATAGCCAAAATTGGGATGAAAATTTTAAATATTATTTACTATATCTTGTATGAAAGGTAATTTTCAACAGCAGTTTGAATTACTAATCTGGAATGGTGCCATAGCATCCTAACTGCACTCTCCATGTCTCTCACTCTTGATCTGACTATCATTCATAGCTTCAGATAGCACCATTTTCTTTCATAATACTATTTATAATTATGTCCATAATTTACAATTTAGTCATAACACTATTTATAATTGTTGATTTCTGTATTCATTATTGCCTCTTCCATAAACTATAAATTCCATGAGGACCAGGACCAAGTCTTTTTTTTTTCAATACTGCATACCTAGCACTTAACAGAATGTCTGGCACATATCCAATAAATGTTTCTTAATGAGTAAATTCATAGCATTCAGAGCAAGTTAGTGATAAAGAAGCTCAGCACCTGCTAGCTAAGTTTACATTCACGAGAAAACAATCAACTCAAACAAGTTTTGTTTCAAAACCATGAAGCAAAATGACTGCAACATCAACTCAATAATGGACAAAGGAAAAAACATTTCCAATTTTTTTCTTCTCTGCCAGATTCAAATACACATTTGAAGCACATCAGAGTGAGGCATTTAAAACATCTTCAACTGCCATAGCAGGAGAAAGCCCTGGAGATGATAGAGATATTGTATGTTAGGAAAGCTAGAATCCACTCTTCGACTCAAATGTCATCCTTCAAAAGGAACAGGTCTTACTGAGTAGGCAAATCTATTTGTAAACTTTGTTGTGGTAACCAGCAATGGTAGTGACAGCACAACTGTGATTTGTAAGGTAACTCTTATGCTCTAAGATACTATTGAGGAAATTGCCAATTTTTATTCTTTCTTTCTTCTGAAGGAAGTATTTATTTTCTATGAAAAATGCAGGGGGAGAGAAAGAAAAGTAAAGTCAAAACAGCCTTGAACAAGATGGGGTCAACTGAGTTACTGAACACAGAGTAAACTTCACTTCACACCAGCTCACTTGGAAGCTTTGGAACAGATGAATCAGTTTCATATCAGTTCTTGGTTGGGATAGTCTTCCTAACTGGATAATTTATATAGAAAAAGATATTCTTCCATCCACAAACAAAAAGAGATCACACTGATGTATGCTAGTGTTCCTCAAGTAAGAAGGGCTAAAAGATAGGATGAGTATAAAATTATAAGGATGATGAAATCTCAAAATACTTTTCTCCAGTTTTTCTGCTAAGAGCTATCTACAGAAATATACTGCAATAAGATTCAAAATGTCAATAATGGACATAGAATTTATTGACTACATGAACTTTTAACTTTTTGAAACTTCTCTTCCTATTTTCACTTCCATTTACATATGTTTATATATTCACTTTACATTCAAAACCAAACTTGTCAACTTCCTTCCAAAACCAGTTCTTACTTGGAATTTCTATGTTGTGGTTTATTCTTCAAGTTCAGGAATATAGGGACCATGTTTGTTTGTCCTAGTTGTGTGTGTATGTATGTCTGTCTGTGTGTAAATCCTGTTACTGGTGCTTGAAAATGCTTGTTAAGTCTAAAAATATGTCTAGATCATTTGCTCAGTAATTCCTTTCTGCTAGAGGAAAATCATAAATAAAGACAACAGTTTGAACAAAATATTTATAGCAGAATTATATATAATAACAAAAATTCAAAGAAAATCTCTGGCACATATATCCATCAATGGCAAATGAATAAATAGATTGTTAAATCCATGAAAGGAAATGCTTTCATTTCTGCAAAGAATATTTAACATGTGAAAAAACTTATTAAATATTTCAGTTGATATATTTTAAACTACTGAAATATATAATAAAATATTAACTTTTATATTCAGTATTTTACAAACTTACTACCTTAATATGCATTTTTTTAACTAAGGGGGAAACAAGTTATTAGGAGGGAAGGAATGAGAAAGACAGGGAGGGAGAGATAGAAAAAAGAAAGTGGGGAGATTATCTTAGATTCATTCCTCCCTATTCTCACTTGGACCGTGGAAGTTCAGTGGCCAGGCGCAGCACCTCTGCATTGTTGTATGGCACCAGCATCTCTTCCTCCCATCCCTCCACCAACTGCTGCCAGATTTCTCCTCCGATCATGAACTCCACTGAATCCAAATTTCTCTGCCAAGAGTAGAATGAAATTCACGCTCTCATATTCTCCTACTGGAAATGTGTATTGGCACAAGCTTTCAGTGAAGTGATTTAACAAAATATATCAATAAAGTTTTAAATATTCATAAATTTTGAACCAAAATGTGTCCTTTCTAGTAATTCCTTCTATGGATAAAAAGTAAATAAATAAATAAAACAATTTTAAAAATCATTCTCATGGTAGTGTTATATATTATGAGAAAAAATGTACAGCAACTGAGAGTTTAATAGTAATAGGCTAATTAACTTGTAGCAAGATCACAAAATGAGGTATTATGTAGCTATCAGAAATCACACTTCCAAAAAATATGTGGTGGCACGAAAAAATTCTGATAATGTAATGCTAAATGTAATGTTAAAAACATGTTACAAAGCGCACATATAGTATTATATGTTTTAATTAGAAAAGTAAATATTTGCATAAGGAAAAAATATAGCAAAGTAGTTATCTCTGGACAGTAGAATCATTGGATATTGGTCTTTTCTTTCCTTTGTTTATGTCTATTTTCCACTTTAAAGAAATATATCTTTATATACTTCACCTAGTCAACCTTGTCTTTTATGACTCACAACTTCAGTCAGAGGGTCTCCTCATTGTTCCTCCAATATCATGACCTTCCCCTCCTCCACACCTTTGCTTATACTGATCCTCCTACTTAGAGTTTTCATCTCCTTTTTCTCGAAGAGCAAGTTGCAGTCTTTTCATCTTCCCTGGCTCTTAGCAGTCACTTCTTTCTCTGGACCTCTGTCATTCCTTAGTTAGTGGCATGCACTATCTCCTATAATCCTCAAACCTCCTGGGAGACTTGCATTATTATATCCATTTCATTGGTGAGGATACCATGTGATCCACAGAGGTTAAGTAACTTATACAAGAGCCTGGTTTCATTATTCTTTAATTGTTTCATGTCTCTACATGCTTTGTCTCTCCACCAAGATTACACGCACTTAGCATTCAAGGATCTTGTTTTCTGCAGTAGTACCTTATATCCAGTATCCAGGAATTCGTTTTTGCCATAATTGTATTTTCTAAATGATAGTTTTCTTTAATTATCGACAGTATTTTGTGTTAACCATGTTTAGTCATTTTAACAATTTGTGCCTTCTTAAATTGAGTATTGGGAGCATAATTAACTTTTCCTCTAATAAGCACTACCACTATGAATATCAGTTATGATACAGTGCTGTAACATAATGATGCTCTCAGACAATCTCAGGGAATAGAAGAATTTGCCATCATGCCAGACATCAGGCACAGAATCCTAGTGTGTCTCACATTAAGTATTACCAATGAGACTCACATATCTAATTCCTTTTCTCTCCTCCCCACTGTTAAAGTGAACCAGTGAGCTCGTTTTAACAAGTACAAGTATCATGTCTACACATTTCCAGCTGTATCTGTTGATAAAAGGAACGTAGTGCTGAAACACTTCAACTAGGCTAACTATAATTGAAAATGTATGGAAAAATGAGCAATTTAAAGAATGGGTCAGATGACAAAAATATATTCTATTTCAAGAATCCTCATAGAGGACTTCCACTGCAAATTTCCAGTCAAATTGTCAGGCAGGGATAGACAGATATAGATAGTTGATATAGATAGATAGATAGATAGATAGATAGATAGATAGATAGATAGATAGATAGATAGATAGATAGATAGATAGATAGATAGATAGATAGATAGATAGATAGATAGATAGATTATAGATAGATAGATAATATCTAGTATGTATTTTATTTATGCTCAGACATACACACACACTGCAAAGTTTACCACTACTGAAAGTCTATTCAGACTCATTTGTTATCAGATTAGACTCACAAGGTTTTCCAAACTTGCTGTATGACAATAACTACATGAGGCCCTTTGGAAATATTCAATTTAATAGTTGAAATATTCAGATTCCAGATCTGTCCCCAGGAATCTGCTTCTGTTGATCTGGGTTGGGGCGTGAGAATTGATGTTTTTTTAACATTATTGTGGGTGATTCCAAGGTCTCTCTCAGGAACTGGAGTTTGCAGGTAATCTGATCTCTGAGTCCCTGCATATCAATAAATGTTCCTTTGTTTTTTTCCCTCTACTAATAAGAATATATGACTTTTTCCCTTCATTGGACAAATAGTGAGAGCTTATAATGGGGAGGCCTTACAGTAACAGTGAAGACACAAATGCTTTGTCCTTATGGTGCTCATATTTTAGGGAAAGAAAAGATACAATAAAATAAACAGTAAAGTAGATAATGATAAGTACCATGCAGGAAATAAAGCAGATTAAGGAAGATAGATCAGGATGGGGGTGGGTGCCGTTTTATTAAAATTCAAGGAGCTGCAGAGGGCTTCCTTGGTAAAACAAGAATCAAACAAAGCCCGGATGGATGGGAGAGAGTCATGTGGGAGTCAGATTAAGTGAATTCCAGGTGGACAGCAAGGCGCCGTGGTGGCTAGTGAGGTGTGAGCAAGGGGAGAGGGGTACTAGATGACAGGAGAAGAAAGTGGAGGGCTGCTGAAAGGGGACCTATTATGGAGTTTGAGCAAGGAAGTGATGCAATTGGCCCAATCCTTTAAAAGGATAATTGTGGCTAGGAGGTGGAAAACAGGCTTGTTTGTAGGCTATCGGCAGTAATCCAGACGAGAGATCCAGGTGGCTAGGACCAGCTGTTTGGGATGAAGGTTCACGGGTTTGTTTCTCTTTCCTCTCTTATGAATTAATCTACAATAGTTTTATCTCTGTCTCCTGCAGATGCTATATTCCACTGTCTTTTGGTTTTCTGTTTCAAATGGAAAGAACCAGGACAAGCCTGAGCCTTCCGACTTTTGTGCATAACTTGTTCTTGCTGTTTGGAGGCTTTTAAGACTTTCTCATTTATCCTTGAGCTTAGATTTCGAATGAAGCAGAAAGAAGACACAGAAAGTGGTGTACCAGAGTATATAGTTGGGCTGTCAACTCAAGGTCAGAAAAACCCAAGTTAGGGACAAGAAAACTCTTGGGAGCCCTGGGCCTGAGCATGTAGGCAAATGGGTTGGGGCAGAAAAGCAGCTTTTAGAGAAGGTTGTTTCTGGGACCTTCCTTACCTGGTTTATGCCCTTTCCCATCAGTCTCAGCTCAAACCAATTAACCCTAGATTCCAGGCCCCAAGCTGGATTAACATCCTGTCCTGTGCTTTGACTATGACTTTTCCTTGACAAAAAAATATGTGGTCAGAATTATATTTGGAGATCATTTCACTGGCCCCATATGTTGCCAACATTTAATTTCTATATGTCTACTTTCACTGCTATTCGTAAGCATCTTACTTAGTACTTAGATACATCTAAGTATTCACACATAACTGTGGCCTTGAAAGAACTTGGATATATTTATTCAAATGTATAAGTAGAAATTCTGCTTTATATAGATGCATTTCTTGATTTTTTATGTTTCATATTTGGCTAAAAGCTGAGTTCATATCTATAAAAAGTCAGTCTCCTTTTGGATGTAGTCAGGGAAGAGCCTTGAAGGAAGTATTTATGCCTGGGGCTGTTTGGTGGTGGGAGTGGAGGGGGTAAGCAGGGAAGCCTTATCAAATACGGGGTGAGACAAGAGTCCTGCTTCTGCTGTAGAGTGTGAGTTAGAGCATAAATTTCAGGAACCTATCAAGAAATGAGCAAGTATCTAATGGGGGACCCCTGCAGGAAAGCAAATGATAACATTTGATAATGATCCACAGAAATATAAATGTTCAATAAAGACAAATAACTTCTCAGTTGATTCTGTATGTCCTTCCCTCCTCTGCCTCCTCTGAGATCTGTCTTGCTCCCATTCCTTCCCTGTTGCCCACATTCACTGAATTTTCTCTCTCATCCATTCTATAAACACCTTCATCTGCTATTTCTATGTTTTCAGATGAAAAAACACTTCAGTGCATGTAATGCGCAGCTAGAAGATATGTGTGCAATTGTGGATGAAGCTAACTAACCAAGGGACACCAGGGGGGCATGAAGACCCAGCAAACTAAGTGGGCCAGATGCCCAGGCAGCGGACAGAAGAGAGAGATGAACAAAATCCAAAGAGCCACCTGGAGGACAGATGGGGCCTGGGGACCAGAATGCTCTTCTTGATGCCAACAGAAATCAAGAAGGCTGTCCAAAGACTGGGGGGCAGGGAGAGTGAGCAATGCAGAGGGACTCATGACCAGTGAGCTCCTTTCTTAGAGAATATACCTTCAGCAGGTCCAGACAGAATGGGGGATTCCCATTAAATATTTATTGTATGTTCAACTGATTCTAGTGGGAAATCTCAAAGGATGCTACAAGTTTCAACCTTAAAATACCCTTTTTCTTCAAAGGGTGTCTTTGTTTTTAAGAAGACAGGTACAATAAAATATCCAATGTGGAGTTTTTGATGGAAAAAGGATATCCCAGGGTATATCTTCTGCTGCTACAGGGTCACTGTGTGGAACTTTCTCCCTCTCACTTCATTTTTCATTTGGTTGGAATTGGGATAAAAGAGCAGAATGGGTCATAAGGTCCTGTTCCAAGTAATTAGAGACTTTTTTCTTTTATCTAAACGTGCCTTGTTAAAGTATATCAGTGTCACCAAGTTAATTGGAACTTTAATACATAATTGATGTTAATTTATGGCCCTTTTTGTTCCAAGATGCTACTGCAGACCTTAAAGTCAGGATACAGTTTTCTTGTTATTAATGATATACAGAAAGCCAATATCCCCATTGAGAAGAGACCTGTGTCATCTGTACCTTATTAAAGATACAGTGTGTCAGCTATAGGTCACTTTTACTGCGTAAGTCCTCCCTAAATTCCTTATTATTCAAAAATAACATAATACACTAATCACAGTAAGTAAAAATTAGAGTTTTGAGCTAAGGCTCATGCATGCTGCATGTTAAAATGTTTAACATACAATATGAAAAAATCCCATAACAGTATGTATTATATCTCTACAGACACACTGTATTCCACAGGGCCAAGGAATCATTTTGATTTTGGAAATGAGTGCACACCGCCTTGGAGCCAAAAATGTCTCCATAAACATAAAGGCAACAGTACTGGCAAACTGAGGCCGCCATGGATGCAGAATGCCAGATGAAGACCACAAAATTTGGATTTCCTTGCAGAGTTTCCATTGCCATTATAATTCTTATTAATCACTTATTTGGAGATGGAAAGAGAAAACTGGTGTGTCTAATCTACTAAAAAGTAGTGTCCTCGGTTTCTTCCGCTGTGAGAACTAATGCTAACTTTAGAATTTTGTCCAAAGTGTCTTAACCAAAACCTCAAACTAGAAGTTGAGGGAAGTGCTAAATCCAGTTTATGACTTACTTGATGAATAGAGTCGTAGACTTATTGAGGGCTAAAAGATGCTATATTTGCCAACTTCACCTAATGACTATATCACTTTGAAAATGGAAATAATGGATGACCTTATATAAATCTACTGTACTAGATTTCTTTCTAAGAGGTCACCATGTTTCATTCAACTTAACATACCACAATGTGATCAGATATGATATAATGTGATAAATAGCAGTTGTGTCTCTCAATGGAAAGTGACACAACATGATGTGTCAAGTTTCTTTTGAACCTTTCTAGGGATCCAATATCAGCCAAAAGGAGGTCATTTTAATCATCAGATGATTAATTAATTAGATAGTTAATTGTTAGAGATAGATGAATCCAAAGACAATGTGGTTCTGTACATGCATATTTATACACAGGGAAACGTGACATTTTAAAATGTATGTACTAAATGAAAAGAAAATGAAGTGTAAGGATTTCAGTTATTTTTTATTGAAGTACCATTCATGAATAGCTACTATGTGTTATGTTGTGTGAAATATGCTCAGAAGTACAGAGCTTTTCCTGCCTTGAAAATGCTGATATTCAAGTTGGAAACACAAAGTGCTCCAAGAAACAGCCTGGACTTTGAGAGAGTGTTTAATAGATATGGGGGTTTTTGTTGGTTTTTTGTTTTTTGATTTTGGGGGTTCTTTTAGTTAATAATAAAGGAACAAGTTCTAAGGCAACAGATAAAAAAAATATGAACTATACTATGTAGTGTGTTGGCGCTGTTTGCTTTTTAAAGGCAGCTACCATATTCCTGGAAGAAGGATAACCAGCATAGCAGAAGTTTTTTAAAAAACACAGGAATGAAGCCCAATATGAAATACTCATATGAGTTAGGTTTGAACCCAAAAAAGATCCTGTGTAAAACTTCAATAAAACAGAGTTTTAAAGTTATTGTATACTTTTTGTTTTTCTGCTAAAAGCAGAGATTCAGGACATGACAAATATTCAGTTTCACACTTTTATCTAGTGGGTATTTTACCTGTGAGACATCTCCCTTGCTTTCAGGAAGAGCTGGAGACTCTTAACCCTAATGTAGGTGAAACTGGTATTGTAAGTTCCTTTATACATATTTAATCATTGTTAAATATGTTTCTTAAGCATCTATTTGCACGACATTCTGTCTTAGTCATTATACAAAACAAAATAAGCATGTAGTTGATGATCCACAATCTAAGATGTAAAGTACTTTCCATTATTCTAAATTAATAATTTTGATTTTTTTCCCTCAACATTTGTAATCACTTCCATTGACCTTTCTAGGCCTCAGTCTCTTCATTTGCAAAATGGGGTGCATTGTCTGTTCACAGAACCCAGGGAGCACCAACAATCCCAGTGGATCATGTGTGCTGCTCTTTAACTGCCCCACATTAAAAATCAAAGATTACCAGAATGTGAGAAAAGAAAAGAGCTATGGTACACTCCAGTTGTGTGAGCCAAAATAGTAAGAGCTCCCAGGCCATCACTCAATATAGCTCAAACTGTTGTAAGTTATAGCCTTTTAGAATGTTTTTCAAAACAGTGTTATGCTAGATCCCCCTCCTTTTCCTGACACCCATTTCCAGTCCATCAGCAAGTAGTGCATGCATGAATGTGTACACTCTTTCCTCATCCTGATCCCTTTCCACCACCTCCCAATCCAGGTCCTCAGCATCTCCTGCTGAAAATGACTGCAATGGTCTCTTCACATCTGGGTTTCCCCGCCCAGTCCGTCGTCCACGCTGCCACAAGAGCGAAGTGCTTTAAGTACACTTCAGTGGGTCCATCTAAGCCCTTTCCTTCTCAATTGACAAACTTATTTCTTATCTTGCCGAGATAATAGAGACAAATTAAAGAGAACTCCCACAGAGTTCTGCCACATCTAGCCACATACCTGTGCCCACATTCACCCATTTTGCCTTTCTTCCTGTATCTCCAGATGAATTGTTTCTGTTCCTATTGGAAGGCGACCTTCCGCTTGCCTTCTAGCTCCCGCTCCTTCTTGCCCAGTTGATGATATTGCTCCAGTGACTCCTCTCCACAGTCACATTTTTCCTTCTCTACTGGATCGTCTCTATCAATAAATACACTAAAATCTATCACACCATAAAAAGAAAATTCTCCTTAAGCCTTTCCTGCCCACCTCCCTAAGCCACTACTCCCTCCACACTGAACCCCTCCCCTGAACTTCAGTTTCATGTCTTCAATTCCCCATGCAACACCTTTACACAGATGTCTGAAAGGCATCTCAAACTGAGCTCCTAATCTTCCCCTAACCCTGTTCTTTTTGCAAACTTCCTCACCTCGGTGGATGGTAACTCCATCCTTCCAGCTGCCCAGATCAATACCCTTGACTCCTCTCTTTTTCTCATCAGCAAATCCTGTCATTTCATGGCACCTACTTCTGTACTTTTCATCAACTGTACTGATACCACCTTGGTCTAAGCTACAATCCCCATCTTCTAAATTATGTGATGTACTATATAATTAAAATTTTGTGAGATACTATATAATAGCCTTCTAATCAGCCTTCCTACTATTTCTGTTTGCCTCCCTTCAATCTATTTTCAACACAGCAGCCAAAGTAATCTTTTTAAACATAAGTTAGATGATGTCTCTCCTCTGCTCAAAATACTTCAGGACTCCCCATCTCATGCAGAGGGAAAGTCAGAGTCCTTACTATGTAATATCCTTACATGATCGGAGCCCAGTTATCTCTCTGAGCTCACATCACCTTCTGTTCTCCTCCTTATGCATCTCACTACAGCTGGTGTCCTTGATATTTCTTAAACATGACAGGGATGCTTCTGCCTCAGGATCTTTGCATTTCTTTCCCCTGTATTGAAAGTTCACCCCCTAGATATCCTCAAGGCCCACTTTCTCACTTCCTTCAGGTCTTTCTCTTTTGCTCAAATTTACCTTCTCAGTAAGATCTTCCCTAATGCCCTGTGTAAAATTTTTTCTCCACAAACCAGACACTCAGCCTTATTTTCCTCTATAGCAACCATACTCTGTCAGCTTCATGAAAGCAGGGAGGTTTTTGTCTATTTTTTTTTCACTGATGTACCTTCATGCCTAGGACTGTGTTGGTCTATAGTAGGCACTCAAAAAGTTTTAGGGGAATAAATGATAACTGTTTCAAAAGCTAAGGTTAATGCCTGGTAAGGATACAAGACAATAGTTAATCTCAAATTCTGCTGATTAAAATATAAGTTTTAACAACTTTCTGGTTGTTATGCAGAAGGATCCAAAACCCTAAAGACATAGATATTATTTGAGTCAACTTATACAACTATGTTTTTAAAATTGAGCCAAAGAAACTCTCATGAATATGCTGGAAAAAAGCTTATACAGGAATGCTTATTGCAGCACTCTCTGTAATGCAAAAAAATCAGGAACAATCATAAATGTCAAACAAAAGAGGTCTGGTAGGATAAACTACAGTACAGTACACCTATACAATGGAATTTTATTCATCTAGTCATCATAATATTTTAGAAGATTATACAACAAAGCCATAATAATAGGTACTATATAATAAAATACAAATTTGTGAGATAACAATACAGCCAAAGAAAATAACTGGAATAGATATCTGTTTATCTCTAGATAATGGAATTATGCATAATTTTATTTCCTTTTTTGTCTGTATTTTCTTAACTAGCTATGATGAATAGATATCACTACTCTAAAAGAAAGTGTTGATAATGACAATAGTTAGCTTTACTAAACATTTACAATATGTCATATGCTTCATATATACCATTTCAATTCATTTTCAAAGAGGCACTATGAGTTATTGTTTTAGTCATTTTGGGTGGCTGTAAAAAAATACCATAGACAAGGTGGCTTATAAGCAACAGAAATTTATTTCTCATAGTTCTGGAAGCTGGAAAGTCCAAGATCAAGGTGTCAACATATTTGGTGTCTGGTAAGCCCCTGCTTCCTGGTTCATGGATGCCATTTTCTCATGTGTCCTCACATGGCTGAAAGGGAAAGGGAGGCTCTCTGGGGTCCCTGTTATAAAGGCATGAATCCCATTCACAAGCTTCATCCTCATAACCTAATCACCTCTTGGATAACTCACCTCCAAGTACTATCACACTGGAGGCTAGGTTTCAATATGTGAATTTTGAAATAACATAGCCACTCAGTCTACAGTAGGTATGTACTTTGATTATCCCCATATTACTGCTCTGGAAATTAAGGCCTAAGGATCTTAAGAATTTGTTCAAGTTCCCACCATAAATGGCAAAACCTGGACTTGTTATCTCTGACATCAAAGTCTGTGCTTATAGTTATTATGGGGGTAGGATAGGTAAGAGATGAAATATTCTCTTTTCTTTTATGATCCAAAGCAAACACAGCCTCAAAGACAATCAGAAAAGGTATCACCCTTTCCCTTCAACTCTTGGCATTACCGTAAGCCCCTAACTTTCCTCTTTCTTCCCCTTCCAAAGAAACAGTTTCTTCTGTCACCCCCCAGCCTTCACTTAGGGTAAGCTGGGGCAGAACAGCCCAAGTGATTACTGTGAACATCTCAGGACCTACCCAAGCACCTCTGTGATTAGGGCTAATGATTTAGAAGATTCAAGAATTACAAACATATAAATAGAATATGCAAAAATGAACAATATTTATTGTGTATCAACTAAAGATATATTTTCTTTATTGAAAGCCCTGTCATCACCAAGTAAGAACTTAGCAAAAGTGGGTAATTGGTTTGAGGCCAAGGGCTGATCATTCCTACTGAAGAGTAAAGGAAAATTCGCAAGACAAAATAACTAATCTGTTTCCATACAACTACGAAAGCACTCCAACATTTCAATTACTATATTAAACATGCAACAGTAACTAGTTTCAAGAAAGAGAAAATATTAATTGTAGTGAAGGCATGTTAAGAAAACACCACTTCAAGGGAAGGACCAAGATGGCAAGATAGGTACTCCTGGACTTCCTTCCTCCCATGAACAATTACAGCTACACGTGGAACAATTCCCTACTCCCTTTGGGAGAATTCCAGAAATTGAGTGACTCCTACACATCATGCAAATGAGAAAATAGCTACATTGAAGTAAGTAGGAAGGACTGAGACATACTTGCCATAAACCCCACTCCTGGCATAGTACCAAAAAAAAAGTCAGTAGGGGACCCCACAACTTCCAGCTACTCTCTATGGAGCAAACAGCTTGGACTGCATAGCTGGAACCCTGACTTTTAAGGATCCACTTAAGGGATGGGCCTCAAAACACTAAGTTCTGAAAGCCAATGGGGCTTGTGTCCACAAGACCCACAGGACTATAAAAACAAAGAAACAGTTCTTAACAGGAGCATGACCATGTGTAACCCCCAGGGCTTACTACAGAAGGAGCAAGCAAAATGCCCATCTCCCAGCTTTTCCCTGGAAGTTTTTCCCTGGCTTAAATACATATTTTCCTATCTACTGCTTGGAGGTCTGGCTTCTAATCAGCCTGCATCTAGGTGCTGACTGCAATGTTTCCCTTTGAGACGCTGATGGGTTTTGGCACACCCCAAAATATTGGGTGCCACAAAGAAAAAAGATCATGGCTGGACAATCACAAAGTTTGAGAGACAACCAGGAGCTCTGACTGACAAAGTTTATTTCTTACATGAGACAGTCTGTTAAGACTGGAAGAGGTGGCTATTTCATCTAATGCAGAAAAAATCAACAAAGAGTCAAGAAAAATAAAGCAACAGGGAACTGTTTTCTGAACAAATAAACAACATAAATCTCCAGAAACTGATATTAAAGAAATGGAGATAAGTGATTAACCTAATAAAAAGTCCAAAATAATTGTCTTAAAGATGCTCACTGAGGTCAGGAAAGCAAAGAATGAGCAAAGTAAGAATTTCAACAAAGAGATAGAAAACATTGGAAAGTTCAAGCAGGAATTACAGAGCTAAAGAATACAATAACTAAATATTTAATAGAGGGGCTCAACAGAAGACTAGATCAATCAGAAGAAAGGATCGGTGACTTCAGAAACAGGGCAGTGGAATTCATCCAATAAGAAGAGTAGAAATAAAAAGAATGAAAGAGAGGAGAGATATTTGAAAGGATATATGGGACAACATCAGATGGACCTGTATATACAGTTGAGAAGTCCCAGAAAGAGAAGAGAGAGAGAAAAAGAGCAGCAAAAAGCTTATTCAAAGAAATAATGGTTGAAAATTTCCAAATGTTGGAAAGGAGACAGACATCCAGATCCAGAAAGCACAGAATATTAAGTAAGATGAAACTAAAGAGCCCCACATGAAGACACTATAACTAAAGTGTTAAAAGTTTGAAGACTAAGAGAGAAGCTTAGAAGCAACAAGAGAAAAAGCAACATGTTACATACAAGGGAAACCCCATCACATTATAAGCAAATTTTCAGCAGAGACTCTATATGCAAGAAGGGAGTGAAATGATATATTCAAAGGGCTATAATAAAAAAGCTGCCAACCAAGAATTTGTTGGCAAAACTGTCTTTCACTTTAGAATTAAAGGAGAAATAGAGTTCTCCAGGTATGATCCGAAGATGGCGGCGTGAGTAGAGCAGCAGAAATCTCCTCCCAAAACCACATTTATCTATGAAAATATAACAAAGACAACTCTTCCTAGAATAAAGACCAGAGGACACAGGACAATATCCAGACCACATCCACACCTGAGAGAACCCAGCGCCTCGCAAAGGGGGTAAGATACAAGCCCCGGCCCAGCGGGACCCGAGCGCCCCTCCCCCCAGCTCCCGGTGGGAGAAGAATAGGCAGAGCGGGAGGGAGACGGAGCCCAGGACTGCCGAACACCCAGCCCCCGCCATCCGGGCCAGAGCGCAGACACAGTGCAGGCGTGGGGGGCCATGGATACTAGGGAAACAGGGCAGCAAGAACAGTGAGCGGGCTCCAGAGGCCGGGCACCAGAGGACACCAGAAAAGCAAACGACCATTTTTTTTTTTTTTTTTGCTGTTTTGTTTTGGCGAGTGCTTTTTTGGACGTCTTAAAGGGATAGAGACCACAATACTAGGGAAACAGCGCAGCAAGACTGGTGAGCAGATGCCTGAGGCTGGCGCTGGAGAATAAAGAAAAATGAGCAGCCACTTTTTTTTTTTTTTAATTTAAAAAAACTTTTTTTTTTTCTTGTGGTCGTTTTGTTTTGGCGGGTGCTTTTCGGAAGTCTTAAAGGGGCAGGGCGGGACACTTAATCCAGAGGTAGGGAATCTGGGGATCTCTGGGCACCCTAACCCCTGGGCTGCAGTGAGCAGGGAGGCCCCTATGGAGATAAATAGCCTCCCAGCCGCTCCCCCTCCAACGCGACTCCACCTCTTTGGAGTAGCTGCCCGAGCCAGGCAACACCCACAGCAACAGCGGAGATAAACTCCATAGCAGCCAGGCAGGAAGCAGAAACCCCGTCTGTGCGCAGCTGCGCAGCACAAGCCACTAGAGGTCGCTGTTCTCCCAGGAGAGGAGGGCCACAAACCAGCAAGAAGGGAAGTTCTTCCAGCCGTCACTCATCCCAGCTCTGCAAACTATTCCTATCACCATGAAAAGGCAAAACTACAGGCAGACAAAGATCACAGAGACAACACCAGAGAAGGAGACAGATCTAACCAGTCTTCCTGAAAAAGAATTCAAAATAAAAATCATAAACATGCTGACAGAGATGCAGAGAAATACACAAGAGATATGGGATGAAGTCCGGAGGGAGATCACAGATGCCAGAAAGGAGATTACAGAAATGAAACAAACTCTGGAAGGGTTTATAAGCAGAATGGATAGGATTCAAGAGGCCATTGATAGAATTGAAACCAGAGAGCAGGAACACATAGAAGCTGACATAGAGAGAGATAAAAGGATCTCCAGGAATGAAACAATATTAAGAGAACTGTGTGACCAATCCAAAAGGAACAATATCCGTATTATAGGGGTACCAGAAGAAGAAGAGAGAGGAAAAGGGATGGACAGTATCTTAGAAGAAATAATTGCTGAAAACTTCCCCAAACTGGGGGAGGAAATAATCGAACAGACCACGGAAATACACAGAACCCCCAAAAGAAAGGATCCAAGTAGGACAACACCAAGACACATAATAACTAAAATGCCAAAGATCAAGGACAAGGAAAGAGTTTTAAAGACAGCTAGAGAGAAAAAGGTCACCTATAAAGGAAAACACATCAGGCTAACATCAGACTTATCGACAGAAACGCTACAGGCCAGAAGAGAATGGCATGATATATTTAATACAATGAAACAGAAGGGCCTTGAACCAAGGATACTGTATCCAGCACGACTATCATTCAAATATGATGCTGGGATTAAACAATTCACAGACAAACAAAAGCTGAGGGAATTTGCTTCTCACAAACCACCTCTACAGAGCATCTTACAGGGACTGCTCTAGATGGGAGCACTCCTAGAAAGAGCACAGCACAAAACACCCAACATGTGAAGAATTGAGGAGGAGGAATAAGAAGGTAGAGAAGAAAAGAATCTCCAGACAGTGTATATAACAGCTCAATAAGCGAGCTAAGTTAGGCAGTAAGATACTAAAGAGGCTAACCTTGAACCTATGGTAACCACGAATTAAAGCCTGCAATGGCAATAAGAACATATCTGTCAATAGTCACCCTAAATGTTAATGGGCTAAATGCACCAATCAAAAGACACAGAGTAACAGAATGGATAAAAAAGCAAGACCCATATATATGCTGCTTACAAGAAACTCACCTCAAACCCAAAGACATGTACAGACTAAAAGTCAAGGGATGGAAAAACATATTTCAAGCAAACAACAGCGATAAGAAAGCAGGGGTTGCAGTACTAATATCAGACAAAATAGACTTCAAAGAAAGTAACAAGAGATAAAGAAAGGCACTACATAATGATAAAGGGCTCAGTCAAACAAGAGGATATAACCATTCTAAATATATATGCACCCAACACAGGAGCACCAGCATATGTGAAACAAATACTAACAGAACTAAAGGGGGATATAGACTGCAATGCATTCATTCTAGGAGACTTCAACACACCGCTCACCCCAAAGGATAGATCCACCGGGCAGAAAATAAGTAAGGACACGGAAGCACTGAACAACACAGTAGAGCAGATGGACCTAATAGACATCTATAGAACTCTACATCCAAAAGCAACAAAATATACATTCTTCTCAAGGGCACATGGAACATTCTCCAGAATAGACCACATACTAGGCCACAAAAAGAGCCTCAGAAAATTCCAAAAGATTGAAACCCTACCAACCAACTTTTCAGACCACAAAGGCATAAAACCAGAAATAAACTGTACAAAGAAAGCAAAGAGGCTCACAAACACATGGAGGCTTAACAACACGCTCCTAAATAATCAATGGATCAATGACCAAATCAAAATGGAGATCCAGCAATATATGTAAACAAATGACAACAACAACACTAAACCCCAACTTCTGTGGGACGCAGCAAAAGCAGTCTTAAGAGGAAAGTATACAGCAATCCAAGCATATTTTAAAAAGGAAGAGCAATCCCAAATGAATGGTCTAATGTCACAATTATCGAAATTGGAAAAAGAAGAACAGATGAGGCCTAAGGTCAGCAGAAGGAGGGACATAATAAAGATCAGAGAAGAAATAAATAAAATTGAGAAGAATAAAACAATAGCAAAAATCAATGAAACCAACAGCTGGTTCTTTCAGAGAATAAACAAAATAGATAAGCCTCTAGCCAGACTTATTAAAAAGAAAAGAGAGTCAACACAAATCAACAGTATCAGAAACGAGAAAGGAAAAATCATGAAGGACCCCACAGAAATACAAAGAATTATTAGAGAATACTATGAAAACCTATATGCTAACAAGCTGGGAAACCTAGGAGAAATGGACAACTTCCTAGAAAAATACAACCTTCCAAGACTGACCCAGAAAGAAGCAGAAAATCTAAACAGACCAATTACCAGCAACGAAATTAAAGCGGTAATCAAAAAAACTACCAAAGAACAAAACCCCCGGGGCCAGATGGATTTACCTCGGAATTTTATCAGACATACAGGGAAGACATAATACTCATTCTCCTTAAAGTTTTCCAAAAAATAGAGGAGGGGATACTCCCAAACTCATTCTATGAAGCCAACATCACCCTAATACCAAAACCAGGCAAAGACCCCGCCAAAAAAAAATTACAGACCAATATCCCTGATGAATGTAGATGCAAAAATACTTAATAAAATATTAGCAAACCGAATACAAAAGTATATCAAAAGGATCATACACCATGACCAAGTGGGATTCATCCCAGGGATGCAAGGATGGTACAACATTCGAAAATCCATCAACATCATCCACCACATCAACAAAAAGAAAGACAAAAACCACATGATCATCTCCATAGATGCTGAAAAAGCATTTGACAAAATTCAACATCCATTCATGATAAAAACTCTCAGCAAAATGGGAATAGAGGGCAAGTACCTCAACATAATAAAGGCCATCTATGATAAACCCACAGCCAACATTATATTGAACAGTGAGAAGCTGAAAGCATTTCCTCTGATATCGGGAACGAGACAGGGATGCCCACTCTCCCCACTGTTATTTAACATAGTACTGGAGGTCCTAGCCACGGCAATCAGACAAAACAAAAACATACAAGGAATCAAGATTGGTAAAGAAGAAGTTAAACTGTCACTATTTGCAGATGACATGATACTGTACATAAAAAACCCTAAAGACTCCACCCCAAAACTACTAGAACTGATATCAGAATACAGCAAAGTTACAGGATACAAAATCAATACACAGAAATCTGTGGCTTTCCTATACACTAACAATGAACCAAGAGAAAGAGAAATCAGGAAAACAACTCCATTCACAATTGCCTCAAAAAAAAAAATACCTAGGAATAAACCTAACCAAAGAAGTGAAAGACCTATACTCTGAAAACTACAAGTCACTCTTAAGAGAAATTAAAGGGGACACTAACAGATGGAAACTCATCCCATGCTCGTGGCTAGGAAGAATTAATATCGTCAAAATGGCCATCCTGCCCAAAGCAATATACAGATTTGATGCAATCCCTATGAAACTTCCAGCAACATTCTTCAATGAACTGGAACAAATAATTCAAAAATTCATATGGAAACACCAAAGACCCCGAAGAGCCAAAGCAGTCCTGAGAAAGAAGAATAAAGTAGGGGGGATCTCACTCCCCAACTTCAAGCTCTACTATAAAGCCATAGTAATCAAGACAATTTGGTACTGGCACAAGAACAGAGCCACAGACCAATGGAACAGACTAGACAATCCAGACATTAACCGAGACATATATGGTCAATTAATATTTGACAAAGGAGCCATGGACATACAATGGCGAAATGACAGTCTCTTCAACAGATGGTGCTGGCAAAACTGGACAGCTACATGTAGGAGAATGAGACTGGACCATTGTCTAACCCCAT
The DNA here is from genome assembly GCF_030020395.1 of Manis pentadactyla. NCBI lineage: Eukaryota > Metazoa > Chordata > Mammalia > Pholidota > Manidae > Manis > Manis pentadactyla. The sequence continues at coordinate 112,881,021 of NC_080019.1, forward strand.
ATACAAAAGTAAACTCAAAACGGATCAAAGACCTGAATGTAAGTCATGAAACCATTAAACTCTTGGAAGAAAACAGGCAAAAACCTCTTAGACATAAACATGAGTGACCTCTTCTTGAACATATCTCCCCAGGCAAGGAAAACAACAGCAAAAATGAATAAGTAGGACTATATTAAGCTGAAAAGCTTCTGCACAGCAAAAGACACCATCAATAGAACAAAAAGGAACCCTACAGTATGGGAGAATATATTTGAAAATGACACATCCGATAAAGGCTTGACGTCCAGAATATATAAAGAGCTCACACGCCTCAACAAACAAAAAACAAATAACCCAAGTAAAAAATGGGCAGAGGAACTGAACAGACAGTTCTCCAAAAAAGAAATACAGATGGCCAACAGACACATGAAAAGATGCTCCACATCACTAATTATCAGAGAAATGCAAATTAAAACTACAATGAGGTATCACCTCACACCAGTAAGGATGGCTGCCATCCAAAAGACAAACAACAACAAATGTTGGTGAGGCTGTGGAGAAAGGGGAACCCTCCTACACTGCTGGTGGGAATGTAAGTTAGTTCAACCACTGTGGAAAGCAGTATGGAGGTACATCAAAATGCTCAAAACAGACCTACCATTTGACCCAGGAATTGCACTCCTAGGAATTTACCGTAAGAATGCAGCAATCAAGTATGAGAAAGATCACTGCACCACTATGTTTATCACAGCACTATTTACAATAGCGAAGAATTGGAAGCAACCTAAATGTCCATCAATAGATGAATGGATAAAGAAGATGTGGTACATATACACAATGGAATACTACTCAGCCATAAGAAAAGGGAAAATCCTACCATTTGCAGCAACATGGATGGAGCTGGAGGGTATTATGCTCAGTGAAACAAGCCAAGCGGAGAAAGAGAAATACCAAATGATTTCACTCATCTGTGGAGTATAAGAAAAAAGGAAAAACTGAAGGAACAAAACAGCAGCAGAATCACAGAACTCAAGAATGGACTAACAGGTACCAAAGGGAAAGGGACTGGGGAGGATGGGTGGGTAGGGAGGGATAAGGTGGGGGGAGAAGTAGGGGGGTATTAAGATTAGCATGCATGGGGGGGTGGGAGAAAGGGGAGGGCTGTACAACACAGAGAAGGCAAGTAGTGATTCTACAACATTTTGCTATGCAGATGGACAGTGACTGTAAAGGGGTTTATAGGGGGGACCTGGTATAGGGGAGAGCCTAGTAAACATAATATTCATCATGTAAGTGTAGATTAGTGATACCAAAAAAAAAAAAAAAAGACAGTTCCTGTGTGGTAACCTCCAATGAGTTCTACACAAGGGTATAAAGGGCATATAAAAGTGTAGGCAAAGGGTCTGTTTGTGTTTATACAGAGGATCAAAGCCTAATTGGGCTACCCAGAAAATGAACTAAGATACGATATAAAAAAGAACTTCCAACATCAGCACTCTCTGGAAGACTCATGCCAGAAGATGATCATCAAAAAACCCCAACAAAGATCCACTCACTGCTACAGCTGTAGATGCACTCATCCCACCAGTTCCTGGACTTGCCATGGGAATGAAGAAGGAGATATCTAAGCTGGCCTGTGCATACAGTAAAACAACAAATTTGACTGGATCTATACTGGTGGAACTCAATCAAGAATTAAGAGAAGTGCAAATTGTAGCGCTCCAAAATCTTACAACTACAGACTATTTACTGTTAAAAGAACATAAGGGATGTGAACATTCCCCAGGAATGGGTTGTTTTAATTTGTCTGATTTCTCTCAGACTGTTCAAGTTCAGTTGGACAATATCCACCGTATCATAGACAAGTTTTCACAAATGCCTAAGGTGCCTAACTGGTTTTCTTGGTTTCACTGGAGATGGCTGGTAATTACAGGTATGCTTTGGTTATGTAACTATACTCCTATTATGTTAATGTATGTGCATAATTTAAGTAGTAGCTTAAAACCTATACATTCTGAAGTTACTCTACAAGAAGATATGTCAAAGAAATAATCAATCTTCCCATGTTTTCTTCCGCCTGCTACTTCTATAGCTTTTCTTCTTCCTTCGTAATTACAACCCTTAAATAGAATTCGTGCCTCATATCAAATTTACCAAGTATCATAATTCTTCCAAGTGGTAAAGATACCTCAAGACAAATGCTGGGCATAGAAGCTACAGGGCATAAATATGCAAAGAAGTAAAAAGCTAACCATTTCAAACAATAAGGCTTCTTTCTCACTTACCAACTTTACATTTCCCTGTATGGCCCCAGAAGATGACTGGTTAGCCAGAGACGGGTAAGATTCCTCAAGGGAGGAACAACCTAAGACAGGCACAGTCGCAGGGGGGCCATCAGGTGAGAAATTGGGGATCAACAGAGGTGAGGGTTAGAACCTCACCCCCCCTGTTCTGAGAGAAATCTTATGCATACGTGGATGTTTTATTGCCCTTGTCTAGTTTGGATTAACACATAGTCTACAGGCACACACCTGATCATCTACATTTGCTCTCTTACAACACTAAACTATGTTTTCTACCTTTATCTTGTATCTACCTACCACTTCAGCATTTAATTAAAAATAATAATAATAAAGAGAGAAATGTGTTATCCTCATTTAAATCAAGTATAAAAATCAAATGAGTATTCATATTTGAACTGACTGTTTATAGTTCACGATGCATGAGCAAAACTGAAAGTTTCTGTGATGACTGCCCTTGTACTGTTCACCATGTAACTTATTCACTATGTAAGAATTTGTTCTCCATGTAAGAACTTGCTTGTTATGCCTCAGAAGATTGGAGACTGATGAAAATTAGGCTTGGGGTGGATTAATGATTGTGCATTGAACATTGACTCCCCTATACAGAATTTTATTGTTGTTAACAACCATTTGATCAATAAATATGAGAGATGCCCTCACAAAAAAAAAAAAAAAGAGTTCTCCAGACAAACATTTGCTGAAGAAGTTCATCAATGCTAGATCATTATCATAGGAAATATTAAAGGGAATTCTTTCAGCTGAAATGAAATCCTGCTAATTAGTAACATCGAAACATATGAAAGTATAAAAATCATTGATAATGGCAAATATATAGTTAAATTCTGAATACACTAATATTGTAATAGTGATGGGTTAGTCATTTGTAACAACATCAAGAACAAAAGATGTGGGGGAGTATAAAAATCTAGAGCCTTTGTATGCATTCAAAGTTAAATTGCTATGTTTTATGTAAGCCTCACAGTAAGCACAAAGCAAAAACCTACAGCGCTTATACAAAATAAAGAGAAATAAATCAAAATATGCCACTACAGAAATACGTCAAATCACAAAGGAAGAGAGAAAAAGAGGAAAAAGGAAGCAAAAGAAATGCAAAACAGCCAGAAAACAATGAACAAAATGCTAATAGTCAGTTCAGACTTACCAATCATTATTTTAAATATGAATGGACCAAATTCACCAATCAAAAGACTTAGAATGGATTAACAGCAACAAAACAACAAAAAACAAGACCTAACTATATGCTGCCTACAAGAGATTCACTTCAGCATTAAAGACATACATGGAGTGAAAGTGAAAGGTTGGAGAAAATACTCCATGCAAATGAAAGTGAAAAGAAAGAAGAGTAGCTATACCTACATCAGATAAAAGAGACTTTAAACCAAAACTGTAACAAGAGGCAAAAGAGGCCATTATATAATTATAAAGTGCTCAATTCATCAAGAAGAAAGGACAATTATAAATATTTATGTATCCAAAGCAGAACACCTATATATAAAGCAAATATTAATAGACCTGAAGGGAGAAATAGACAGCAGTATAATAATTATAAGGAACCTCAATATCTCACTCACATCAATGGATAGATTATCCAGACAGAAAATCAATATGGAAACATTGGGTTTAAACTGTACATTAGACCAAATAGACCTAATAAACATATACAGAAAATTCCACCCAACAACAACAGAGCACACTCTTCTCAGAATACATTCTTCTCAAGCATACATGGAACATTCTGCAAGATGGATACTGTGTTAGGCCAAAAAATAAATTTTAATATATTTAAGAATATTGAAATCATATTGAGCATCTTTTCCACCCACAATGGTATGAAACTAGAAATTAATTACAAGAAAAAAATGAAAATTCACAAGTATGTGGAGATTAAGCAACATGCTACTGAACAACCAATGGATCAAAGAGGAAATCAGAAAATATCTTGAGACAAATGAAAATGGAAATATACCAAAATTTATAGGAAGCAGCAAAAGCTATTCTAAGAGGGAAATTTATAGCAATAAATGCCTGTACTAAGAAAAAGGAAAGATCTCAAATAAAGAACCTAACTTTACAACTCAAAGAACTAGGAAAAGAACAAACTAAGCCCAAAGTTAGTGGAAATTAAGAGCTGGTTCTTTGAAAGAATAAACAAAGTTGACAAATCTTTAGCTAGACTAAGAAAAACAGAGGTGTCAAATAGATAAAATCAGAAATGAGAGAGGAGACATTATAACTGTTAACACAAAAATAGTAAGGATCATAAGAAACTACTATGAGCAGTTATACACCAACAAATTAGATAACCTAGAAAACAAATAAATTCCTAGAAACATGTAACCTACCAAGACTGAAACAATGATGAAATAGAAAATCTGAACAAACTCATTACCAGTAAGGAAACTGAGTCAGTAATCAAAAACCTACTGTCAGAAAAAAATCATAATACCAGATGGCTCCACTGTTTAATTCTAGCAAACATTTAAAGATTTAATATCAATTCTTCTCAAAATCTTCTAAAAAATAAAAGAGAAGGATACACTTCCAAACTCATTTTATGAGGCTAGAATTACTCTGATACCAAAGCCAGTAAAGGACACTATGAGAAAAGAAAATTACAGGCCAATAGATGCAAAATCTCCAACAAAATATTAGCAGACTGAATTCAACAGTACACTGAGAGGATCATATACAAGTGGTATTTATTCAGTGATACAAGGATGACTCAACATCCACAGATCAATAAATGTGATATAATACATTAACAAAATGAAAAATAAATGATATATGATCATCTCAATACATGCAGAAAAAGCATTTAACAAAATTAATATATTTTTATGATAAAAACTTTTAGCAAACTGGGAATAGAAGGAATGTATATCAAAATAATAAAGGCTGTATATAACAAACCAACAGCTAATATAATATCAATGGTGAAAGCTGAAAGCTTCTCCTATAAGATCAGAAAAAAGACATGGAAGCTCATTCTCATCACTTTTATTCAACATAGTACTGAAAGTCCTAACCAGAACAATTAGACAAGAAAAAGAAATAAAAGGCATCCAAGTTGGAAAGGAACAAGTAAAGTTGTCTCTATTTTCAAATGACATGGTATTATATATAGAAAACCCTGAAGACTCCACCAAATAGCTATTAGAAATAATAAACAAATTCAGTAAAGTTACAGGATACAAAGTCAATATACAAAACCAGTTGCATTTCTACATATTAATATATATAGAAAAAGAATGAACTATCAGAAAGAGAAATTAAGAAAATAATCCCATTTATAATTGTGTCAAAAGAATAAAATACCTAGAAATAAATTTAACCAAGGAGGTGAAAGACCTGTACACTACAGACTATAAGATATTGATGAAAGAAATTGAAGGAGACACAAATAAATGGAAAGATATTCCATGTTCATTGACAGGAAGAATTAATATTGTTAAAATGTCCACACTACCCAAAACATAGATTCAGTGTAATCACTATAAAAATTCCAATGGCATTTCTCACAGAAATAGAACAAATAATACTAAAATCTGTATGGAATCACAAAAGACCACAAATAGCCAAAGCAACCTTGAAAGAAGAACAAAGCTGGAGGCATCACACTTCCTGTTTTCAAACTGTATTGCACAGCTGTAGTAATCAAAACTGTATGGCATTGGCATAAAACAGAGACATAGCTCAGTGCAACAGATTAGAGAACTTGGAATTAAACTCATCCATGTATGGCCAATTAATTTTTAACAAATAAGGCATGAATATACAATAAGGAAAGGACAGTCTCTTTAATAAATGGTGCTGGGAAAACTGGATATCCACATGCAAAAGAATGAAATTGGTGCCCTATTTTACACCATACACAAAAATCAACCCAAATTAGAGTGAAGACTTGAAAGATCTGAAGCCATAAAACTTCCTAAATAAAACATAGAGGATAAGCTCCTTTACATTGGTCTTGGTAATGATTTTTTGGATTTGACACCAAAAACAAAGGCAATAAAAACAAAAATAAAACAGTGGGACTACATCAAACTAAAAAGCTACTGCACAGCAAAGGAAACCATCAACAAAATGAAAAGGCATCCTATGGAATGGGAGAAGATATTTACAAATTATATATCCAATAAAGGATTAATATACAAAATACACAAGAAACTCATACAACTCAATACCAAAAAAGAAAATAATTTGGAAAATGGGCAAAAGACCTGAATAGGCATTTTTCTAAAGAAGACATACAAATGGCGAATAGGTATAGGGTAAGGTGTTCAACATCACAAATCATCAGGGAAATACAAACCAAAACCACAATGAGATCCACCTCACATCTGTTAGGATGTCTAATTATTTCAAAAAAGATAAGAGATAACAAAAGCTGTGAGAATCTGAAGAAAAGGAAATGTTTCACACTATTGATAGGAATGTAACTTGGTACAGCTACTATGTAAAATAGTATGGTGTTTTCTCAGGAGACTAGAACTACCATATGATCCAACAATCTCACTTCTGAGGGACTTCATCTCCAAGGAAAATGAAAGCACTATCTGAAAGAGATGTTTATACTTCTATGTTCACTGCAGCATTATTGACAATAGCCAAGAATGGGATCAGCCTAAGTGTCCATTGACAGACAAATGCATAAAGAAAATGTGGTATATACATATATATATATACAATGGAATATTGTTCAGTCTTAAAAAAGGAAGGAGGTTCTGCCATTTGTAGCAACACAAATTAACTTGGAGGATATTATGCTAAGTGAAGTAAGCCTGACAGACAAATATAAATGCTGCATAGTATCACTTAAACATGGAATTAAAAATAAGTCAAATTCATAGAAATGTAGAGTACAGTGGTGTTTGCCAGAGGCTAGGGGGGATATAGGAAGAGGCTGGTAAAAGAGTACTAACTTTCAGTTATAATGTGAATAAAGTCTTTTGATCTAACATAAAACATGGTGACTACAGTTTATAATATTGAATTAAGTCACTGAAGTTTGCAAAGAGAGTAGAATTTAAGTGTTCTCAACCAAAAGCAGAAAAAAGGGTAAATATATGATGTGGGAATCCTTTCACAATGTATACCTATATCAAATGATCATGTTATAAAGTCCCTGATTTGAAAAGACATATGCACCACTATGTTTATTGCCATACTATATGCAATAGCCAAGATATGGAAGCAACCTAAGTGTCCATCAATAGATGAAGGATAAAGAAGATGTCGTCCATATACACAATGGAATATTATCCAGCCATAAAAAGAAAATAATCTTCCCATTACAACAGCATGGATGAATCTAGAGAGTATTATGCTCAGTGAAATAAGCCAGGCAGAGAAAGACAAGTACCAAATGATTTCCATCATTTGTGGAGTATAACAATGAAGCAAAACTGAAGGAACAAAACAGCAGCAGATTCAGACTCCAAGAAGGGACTAGCGGTTACCAAAGGGAAGGGTGGGTGGGGAGGGAGAGAGAGGGTGACTGAAGGTATTACGATTGGTAAACACGGTGTGGGGGGGTCACAGGGAAGACAGTGTAGCACAGAGAAGACAAGTAGTGACTCTGTGGCATCTTACTACACTGATGGACAGTGACTTAGATGGGCTATGTGGGGGGCTTGATAATATGGGTGAATGTAGTACCACAATGTTTTTCATGTGAAACCTTTGTAAGAGTGTATATCAATGATATCTTCATCAAAAAAAAAAGCAAAACAGAAGAAACAAAATAACAGAAGACTCAACAGACACCAAGAAGGCGCTAGTGGTTACCAAGGGAGAAGGAGAAGGACTGGGGAGGGTTGCTGGGGAGGGAGAAGGGGATTACAGGGCACAATAATTCACAATCACTATATAAGTTGGCCACAGGGACAGGGACAGTAGTACAGCACAGAGAATATAGTCGATGATTCTGTGACATCTTACTACATTGATAAATACTGACCACACTGGAGTGAGGATTTAATAATATGAGTAACTGTTGAACTACTGTGTTGTATGTCTGAAACCAACATAAGATTGTATATCAATGATACTTTAATTTAAAAAATCATGTTGTACACTTTAAATATATTACAGTTTTATTTGTCAATTATACCTGTTTTATTAACTGAAGGAAAATGAAAGAAAACACCACCTCTTCATTATGCAGTTACCTTCCTCCAAGGAGCTGCAATAACTCAAATAATTTGATTCTACACAAGCAAGGCAAAGGGCAAATACACTAGCCAGTCCAAAACATTATGGTAGTAATTTTCAGAGGGTTATCCAAGCCATTGTAAGTCTTCACGGAGCCTATTATGTTACTAACACTGCTAGAGCCTCTAGGAGTAATGAAAGAAAAAAATGGAGGAGGAAGGGAACAGGAAGAAGTTGAGAAGGATGCGTGTTCTTGTCATAAAGGTGCTTATAACACTTCAGAACATTAGTTTGAGAATGAGCACATGCTAAGATCTCAATTGGCCCCTCTGCCTCCACTGTGCACCATTGTCTGTCTGTTCTCCACACAGCAATCTGAGTGATTATTTACAAGCACGAATCAAAACTTGTACTACAAAGTTAAAATCTCATGGCTTCCCAGTTCAATTACCAGGGGAAAAAAAGCACTATCGATCCTCACCAAAGGGCCGCAAAGGTACTCTGGGCCTGCGGACTTCTGAGACTCCATCTCCTACCACACATCTCCACTCTCCCTAGTGCCAGACACACTGACCTTCCTATTCCTCAGTCAGGCCAAGCTCTTACCTGCCTTGGGGCCTCTGTACTGGCCAGTCCCTCCCCTGATACAGCTGGCTGCTTGTTTTCAGTGAGATCTCAGGCCTCGGTTACCCCTGAGAGAGGCTGTCCCTGACTGACCAGTGCCAGCCAGCACCTCACCCCACTCATCATTCTCGGGCCTGTGTTTTCTTCACAGCACTTTTCACCATCTGAAATTGTCACCATTGTTTGCATCCTTCCTTATTGTCAGTTTCCTCCTACATGTTATCCACCACATGTACTTGGCTTCTGTAAATACTTAGGGGATGAGTAAATGAATGACAGACAGAAAGCACTTCTGTGTTGATTAGAGTTTTCCAGGAAGACCCCAGAAACTCAGTGGGCCTTGAAGGACAAATAGTGATAAACCACTCACAATCCGATTGGGCTAACTCTCCCTCACCGTTTTCTCACTGGCTACCTCCTTCAGCATCAGCAAAAGTCAACAAGTAACCCAGAGAGCAATGCTAAATGCTGTTGAACTGAATAACTATTTTTAAACAATTTCATGTGGCATCTATCACTTCTGAGTAGAAACCTTAAGAGCCAGTGTGGGGTTCAGAGGTATTTCTAATGCCAGTGTCCCAGATGGAGGCTGCTCTATGCCTACGGCAAAGACGAAATGAGCAGAGCTGCAAGTAACCCACACTGGTGCTGAGGTAAAAAAGAAACGAAAATCTACTCCAAGCAAGCTCCCTTCCCGTCTCTAAGCCTCAAACCTGACCTAACAAAGTACATGGAACATGGCATCTTGTCAGCTTTTGTGACTTAAATGCTGCAGTGCTTGCCTAGTCAAGTTTTGGCCTCTATATCATGCTTTTATTTCTGAAAATACTTACACAAAGGAAAGAAATTTAAGGCCTAATCTCACTCTCTATTAGATATCCAAACTCCCAAAAGTTTTAAACCATTACTACTTTGAATAACGGCACCCATTTCCAGCCCATGGTCCCTAACACCAAGTCATTTCCACTAAACCAGATGGGATACCAAAGGGGATTAAATGTTCATTTGGAATGAGACGTGCAGAAAACCCCTTAAGAAGCAAAGATCCCTTTTCTATTCATGTCTAATAATACTGAACAAAAAAAGAAAAAGGCAAATGCAAAAGCAGCAAGAAGCACGTACGGGATTGTTTGGGAGCTAAGGAGTTGACAGAGCTTTCCCTGGTATGACAACAGGTCTTGAGCCTGGTGTTTGTGAGACCAAGATGGAGATTGTGATCCTTTCTACCTGACACATTATATCCTGGAGAACACTCCAAGGCAAAGGGAGAACTTGGCAAACAAGAAAAAGTGCTGTCTAAAATATGTAAAGCTGCCTCAAATCTTGGACTGCACAGTATTAGCTTTGGCAAATTAGTTTGTGTGTGTGATAAAGTCATAAGCACATACTTAATAAGTTTCATTAAATGTCTGGAAATCAGTAAGTACTCAGACACATGTAAACACACAGTTTATACTTTGTGGAGGGGAGGGAGATTTGCCAAATGTGTTACAAAAGATCAAATCTGTATGATGTTAAACAGTTTACAAATTAATAAGGAAAAGACAACTGCCACAAGAATAAATAAATGAGCAATATGAAAAAGCAACTGACAAAACAAGAAATTCAAATGTGCTACTCACACTTATTCAGTCTTTTTATTCATTCAGGGAATTAAATACTTATTGAGTACCAACTATGTGCCTGGCATTACACAAGGCATCAGGCATATGGCGATGAGCAAAAAGTGGCCCTGCTCTGAAAGAGCTCATAGTATATAATATTAAACCTGACTCATAATCAAAGAAATTAAAATTAAAATGGTTTTCGCCTATCAGAAGCCTTGAATTTACATCCTATAAATTTGGCAAGATACACTAAGGAGCTTAAAATTTTTCATATGCTTTTCCTTGGTTATTCCATACCTGGGAATTTTTCCTAAGGGAATAATCAGAAAGAGGCAAAAAGATTTATGTACAAAGATGTTATTGTGCTATTCATAATAGTGGAAGATGAAAACCATCTTAATGTGCCACAAATGGTCACTTTTTTCTAAAAATATTTAATGCCATTAGAAAATTCTCACCAAAAAAAAGTGTGACTGAAAAAAATCACCATACAAAACTGGAGATATGATACCATGGGGTATACTCCATTTTTTCTACAAAGTGTCTAGTAATTAAGAAAAAAGCGTTAAGATTAACCAACATGAGTGCTTTTCATAACCATGCCATCTTGTAAGCTAACTGCCAAATAAACCGTCTAAATATGCTTTCTTGAGTGCTCACAATTCGGGCACACTTTGTTGGGGAGCATACTGGGGCTAAGAAAATCCTGCTTACGCTGGAAGCACTACAAATCAATCCTCTTCATCATTTAAGCAATAAAATGCTACTTTGTTTAAGCTGTTTTTAAAAGAAGATTCCAAGTTGAGCTTGACATTCACTTCTGCCTTTATAAGAGAAAGATATCCTATAAAGTCATTTAAACCGACTTGGACTCAGGTCCGGGTTTCGCTGCGTTTCGCCCTGACTCACAGAAGGTCCCCAGCCGACCCGCCGTCTGCAGATGGCAGCCTCCGGGGGAAGCAGCTCCACTTCCTGCCTGGGGGAGGCACTTCGGGCCCTGGCCGGGATTTCAGAAACCTGTTCGAGCCATTCCTCTATGGCTGAACGTTCTTATTTAGTAAATATTTATTTAGGTCTCTGAGGACTCAGAACTAATCACTGCCACTTCTCTTTAATAATAAATGGTGAACTTCAAATGCTGCAGAACTCGACCGACTAATCAGTGCTCGCCGGGAGGTGCAAAACCGACATGAAAGACTAAACATTTCCTGTCCCAGCTCGCAGCGGCCCTGAATAAACTTAACTCCGAGTGGGCAGGAAGGTGCTGAGGCGGCCGCTCCCCGCTAGCCGGCCGCAGGGGCCCGGCCTCCATCTGCCCACGGCCGGGCGGTCCGCCCTTCCCTCTTTAGCCCCAGGGACCCCAAAACCCGCGCGTGGCTCTGCCTGCTCCACAATCTGTGCTGCCGCTCCCTTAGGTGCTTAATGCTTCCTTCAAACTCAGTGCTCAGTTGCACATCAATTCGCCCTCTCTGTCTGGCGTGGGGAGAAACGTGGGCTCAGCGCTCTGGGCCCCGGGGCTGCTGTGCCTCGGCTCTGCTGACTGGAGCAGCCCGCGGGGCGGCACCTACGCCCGCATTCCCGGCTTTGCTCTTCAAAGTCATCTCTCACTGAGGAAGGAAAGGATGGCCCCTTTGAAGGTCCTTTGCTAGAATGTGTAAAACAAACTATAAGCCCGCACCCACCCACCCATACCCTTGTATTTGCATCATTAAAACGCGGCTCCACCTTCATCCACTGCTCATTTGGAAATGCTATTGAGCCTTTGGAAATGTTGACTTTTGTCCCAGGCACAGGAGTAAGGATGAATATGTATTGGGACCTAACTCATATTTATCCAAACTTCTGTTAATCCAAGATGGAATGTGAATTTTGTATTAAGCATTATGATAAAGGCGTGGGCACTGAGGTAGAATCGACTCTAGTTTTGCTGATAATCCATACAATAGCCTTAGAATTACATTGCCCCCAAATTATTCCATTGTTTGCATAATTATTTTAGCTTTGTATATGGAGACCCAAACAGATCTTAAGTGAAATTTGGTTACAAATGTAACGTATTTCTGTTACATTTCTAAAGGTGAAATGATTTATAGAGTAGGTTGCTAGCATCATAGGATTGATGTTAAAAGGGCTTGGCCGTGTTCACATAGAGCCCTGCCCAAGTACTTTGAACTCTGCCTATTTAATCCCAGGTGTGGAGAAAAGATTGGAAGCGCTGGTTCACCAGCCGCTCACTGAGCCTTTTCAGTGGTGGGCTTGGAGTGCCTCTCCGTGGAAGAAGAGGAGCACTACAGTTTCTGTTTTACAGGTGACTTCGTGGTTGCTTCTACTGTCTTGGGAGAGTTTTAGTTCCGTACCTCTGTCTTGCATGAGGTGGGATGTCACTTTCTATTAGCATCTGTGAGTTGAATCCACTCTTTTCTTGCATGCCAACATAAATATTTGTTGAAAATAATGAATGAATCCTTTTTCCTCCTCTCTTCCCAAAGCCTTCTCCAGCTGATAAAACTTGAGAACATTTATTTTCCCACAAAACCCATGGTTGAGTTAGTCCCCAATTCTGACATTTAGGAACAGATAGAATGAAATGACAAGGAGCACAAAAAGGTGCTATCTCACGTTCCAGTTCTCAGCAATTGGCAGTGGCTGCCACAGAAGGATATTGAAGCCAAGTCTGGGCTCAGACTTGGGTGATGTGCTGAAGTGCAGAAAGGAATCTAATCACTGTATGCTAGCAGCTCAACCCTGTATTATTGATCAAAACAGTACTAGCCATTGGCTCATTGTCACTGAGTTTGATTTATTTCAGTCCTTGTTTTCATCTCAAAAGTCAAAACAGTGTATTTGTCATATCCCTTTAACCCCCAATCAACCCCATTTTTTTAATGTGATAATAAATTTTAAAAATTCTCCCCACATGATCATTGCTGTAGCCACTACCCTGTTTTTCCAGCTGGTGACTCATTCCATCCTCCTTAGGCTGTTCTGTTCCTCAGTCATGCAGCTTATAAGCAGGGACTAGTAGAGAGGTATATTAATAATTATGGCAACATAAAAGTGGGACTATCCTGGGCAAACCAGGACATGTGGTCCCCCTACTTATAAACCCTAAAGTTCAAGGGCTAGGGTCACTGTGCACTCCTAGAATGCAATGAGCAACTTGGTCACTCCACACATGCTAAGCTCACCTCTCTGAACTGCCCTCAGTAAATGTTCTTCAAAAACAGTGTATGTGCTATCCGGTAATTCACTTTTCTTCGCTCAACAGTAGACATGTCTAACTACAAATTCCAGACTCTTTGCAAGCTTCCTACTAACTCCTGGAGGAAACTTAGATATTTTCCACAGAAGTTTATCTACTACTAGACCCTAAGAAATTGAGCACAGAGATGATATTTAACTACCCAGAAGTCCAGAACAAGGGTGCTTCCAGTTTGCACAATTGACATGTCCCTGAAAAATTATACATAGGTGAATCACATGTTAAATTCACTGGGGAAACTGGGTAGATAACGAAACCTTGTAATGAACCTCCTATAAAATATTTTGAACTCCTTTTAAATACAAATAATTTACTGTTTTATAAATCTGGGTCTTTGTAGAATTGATTTTCTTAAAGCAGAAAGTATGACCTAGAACTTTGGTTTCCCTCAGAGGTAATGAACCCTTACTTGAGAAAAATGTTGAAGTTATACTCTAAATGGAGGTATTTTCATTAGGATGCTTTTAATGGCAAGTAACAAAAACTCCCATCTGTCTTATACAATAATAATGCATTGGCTCATTTAGCTGAGAATTCCAGCTCAAGCTTCAAACAAGTGTTGATCCAGAGGCTCCAATAGTGTCCCCAAAGTGTTAGTTTCTTTCTGTTTTTCTGCTTAATCTTCCCAGGTATTGGCTTTACCCTAAAGGTGAATGAATAAAATCCCCAACACTATCATAGCTTCAAGCAATGTTCTCTAAGAAGGAATAGCAGATGAAAGTGGCTTAGTCTTTTGAATTGAGATTTTTTTTCATGAAATAATCTATAGATTAAGCAGCATTTAAGAAAAAAACCTTCTTTGTTATGAGCCTGTTGAGGCCCATGGTGGAGGAACATGTCCTCCCTTTTGCTGCAGTACAATATTAGTGTGGTAGTAAGAGGAGGTCATGGTGAATACCCCAGGCTTCACATATATCACACTGACAGCACTAGAAAAACCTTAGAAAACAATTGGTCCTGCCTCTTTTAGTGAGCTGGGAATGTAGCTAAGACCCAGAGATTGGAGATGAACATAAACTTCATTTTGAGAAGTGAAGAGGAGGCACTTTAAAATGTGAGTGGGGTTCAAGCCTCTGCATGCCCAGACTTGTTTATCAAGAAACAGCACCTGCAATTCAGAATCTTACGGAGAACTTCAACCACTCTAGACCAATCAGGTCCCCCAGTGAAGACTCTGTGGTGCAGTTTCAGGAAGTAAGTTCCCTTAGTTCTGATACCTACAGCTTCTTATGGCTTTAATATGGTATTTTCTGGATTGAGATACACATACAGCACAGATGACTTGGGAAGTTTCCACTTATTTTTACATATTGTAGGAAAATATAACATATATAAAGTTTGTGATTTCACCAAGTTTATTGTTTAGGATGAGACTATAATTGATGTATTAGTGGTTCTCCATTTTATACAATCCATTTTTAACTTTAAGTATAGGATTCAGAAATACCTAAGCCTTCTACAGAGTCAGCTTTATACTTGAAAGCAATTTACACACTGCTGTATCCACATAAAACCTTGAATAATCTAGGCATGTATGAAGATCTAAGAGAAAATGTTTAGAAAGATTTAAAGACTGTCAATCTCATTAATGTCAAGCCAATGATTTCTTTCCTGTTTTTTTTTAACCTTTTTCAGAGATGGAGCTCATTGACTTTCACTCAATAATGTTCTGACTCTTCTGTTTGTTTTGTAAGAAATTCCAAGTCTCTTCTGTATTTATCTCCAATCTGCCAAATTGTATGTGTGACTTGTGTTGGTGTTAAAAGATAGTTGCTCCAGAGAAAACAAGTAATGACTCTATAGCATCTTACTATAGACAGTGACTGCAGTGGGGGAGTGAGGACTTGATAATATGGGTAAATGTTGAAACCACAGTGTTGTTCATGTGAAACCTTCATAAGATTATTGTATATCAATGATACCTTAATAAAAAAGATAGTTGCTCATATCAACATTTTAAATCTAGATTTCAATGGCAAGTTTACATTCCACATGCAAGATAAAGTGCAGGGGAAGATCATAAAACTGGAGCTATGAGGAACACTGCTTGATCATATCCAGTAAGATAGGTTGTCTGAATTACCTTTTCTAAACTCAGCTAAAGAACTAGTTGTAAATATTTTAAACCTTATTAAAGAGACACTGGAAAAAGAAGCCTCAGATTTTCACTTCAGGCAGTAAGAGAAACTAAATATTCTGAAAAGTCCTCCCGCCATAAAACATAAAACAAGTAGGTCCTGGGTAAACAATCCTTATTGCATGTCTGAATTGGTTAGAAAAAGGGAAAATCCTCAGGATACTCTCTCCAAAAGTAAGCTTTTAAAATACCAGTAATAAAATGGGCTAGCCTAAAGGCAAGAGCCAATATCAGAGCTACAATAGCTGGACTAAGTCTTAGGCTTTAACCAAGTATAGGAGTTGAACTTGACAGCCTCACATTAAGCTGATATTCTCAAAGGGAACTGCTGTGTTCCAGGCCAGTAGGCTCCCTGCTTCCTCCATAATGGAGGAAACCATCTCCACAGTATTCCGACAAGATTCCCACATGTTAAAAGTGAGTAAATATGAGCTCAAAACCAAAATCAGAAATTACACATGGAAAGAAGACACCATTATTGCAAATCATTAGTAACTACTTCTGTTTAAGTCCCCAAGGAATTCATATTTTGGAATTGTCAGGTTCAGAATATAAAATTGCTATGTATAGACTGTTTAAATAATTAAAGATGTGTTCACAAAATGAGTAGTTGTTAAAAGCCTGTCAAAAATATTTGCAAATTTGAAAAAGAGAAATAAAGAATATAATCATTGAGAAAGAATTGTAAATGGAAGGTTTAGATTGCAGATTAGAAGTGAATGAAGATAGAATTCATGAACTGGAAAATATCTCTGAAAGAAATATCTAAGATTCAGTATAGAAAAAAAATAAAATAGAAATTAAGAGAGTTGTAAGATATGGAGAATATTAAAACTTGGTTCATTAACACATAAATAACAGAAGTCAATATACAATAAGCAAGATAAGTAAAAAGAAATCCACAAAGATATACATTGTAATTAAATTGCAGACCACAAAAGACAAAAAGAAGATTTTTTAATTAACCTGAAAGAAAAGGAATGATGTTTAATCTCTCAACAGTAACAAGAGGAAGCAGAAGAAAGGGGAATAAAATTTCAAAATGTTGAGAGAAATTAACTGTCAGTATTATGCATTCAGAAAACTATCTTTTCAGAAATAATGAGAATATAAACACACTTTCAGCTGGACAAAAATTTAGAGAATTTGCCACCAGCAAATCTTCACCATAGGAACTTCTAAAGAATGTGCTTCAGTAAGAAAAAAAACTATTACTAAAGGAAAGTCTTAAATGCAGAAAGAATAGTGAATAAATTGGTAAAGATTTGGATAATTTTAAAATGACATTGTATGTATTAAAAAGAGAAAGAAAAGGACAAGGAAGAGGAGGAGGAGATCTAATTTATAGTGTTTGAAAAATAAAGTATAGAACTAAAGTTCTAGCCTCCAATAGCATCTGAATCAGAAGTGAGTAGTTGATTGAAAGTGTCCTAAAATCCTTGTATTTTCCAGGAATGCCTCTAACATACTTACTTAATTGAAACCAATTTAAATTCAATATGTATGATAAAATTTAAATACTAATTACTAAAAAAAATACTATATTATTTTTAACAAGCAGAGGGGAAATATTTGGTTAAGGAAAAGATTAACTAAAAATGATTTATTTTTAAAAGGCAAGGGAAAGAAGCAAAATTAAAATGGAAAATCTTAACATTGATGGAAATAAGTTCAAATATATCAATAGTAACAATAAATTAAATGAATTAAACATCAGGTAATTTTTAAAAATCCATTTATAATATTATAATAGTAACATCTAAAATATAAAATATAGAAAAAGTCTAAAAGTACAAAGACTAAAAAACAAATACCAGACAAATACCAAAATAATGCAGAGATTGCTACATTAATATTAGATAAAGTGTAACACACAGAACATTATTGGGAAAATAGAAACTCACTATATAATGATAAAAGTTTTCAATTTACTATGTGAGTATAAACATTTTAAATTTGGATGCACATAATAAAATTGCCTTAAAATCATTATAGGATATTTTAGCACACCTTAACAATTATTGATGGTCTAGAAGACAGCAAAATGGTACAGGTAAAGAATATTTAAAGAACATAACAAAATTGCTCTAATAAACATTTTAAATTACATATCTAATAACTAGAGAGTACACATTCCTCTAAACATTCTCAAAAATCCTTCACATTCTTCACAAGCAATACTTCCAAAAATCAACCACTTACTCAGCCATAAAGCAAGTTTCAACATACCTCAAAGAATCAGTATCTTAAAAGACCATATTTTCTGGCGACAATATAGTTGAAAAGTTAAGGGACAATAAAATAAACTTGATGGAAGACTTCAAGCCATACATTCAAGAAGCCCTATGAATCCTGATTAGAATAACTACAAAGCAAAGCACAACCAGCACATCAGAGTAAAATAGCTGAAAATCAAAGGAAAGGAGCACATTTTTAAAGCAGCCAGTAAGAAAAGACATATTATTCTTAAAGGACCAACAGTAAAATGAGCAGCCATGTTCTCAACAGAAAGTATAAAAGTCAGAAGATAATGTGCTAAAAGAGAATAACAATAGCCTAGAGTTTCCTTTTCACCAAAAAATCCTTCAAATATAAATGCAAAATAAAAATAGATTCACTCATAAAAAATTGGGTGAATTCATCCTAGTAGACCTGCATTAAAGTAAATGCTAAAGGGTGTTCTTCAGGCAGAAAGGCAAATAATCCCAGATGGAAGCTCAAAGATGCAAGAAAAAAAGAAAAACAGAGATGATAATATGTGGGTAAATATAAATGAATATTTACTATATAAACAAGAAGAATATTATTTTGGGGGCTATTAAATATCTATATTACAGTAATGGCACAGAAATCAGGAGAAAAATAAGTAGATTCAAAGTGTTCTAAAGCCTTTACACCTAATAGAGACTCTCAAGGTGTAGTCCCTAGGTCAACATCATTAGCATCACTTAACAAATTGTTAGAAATGCAGATTATCAGGCCTCACCTCAGACCTGCTAAATCATAAATCTACGATTTAGTAATCTGTGTTTTAACAAACCCTCAAGGCAATTTGGATGCATGGCTTAAATCCTAGGGTCATTAGTCTAAAAAATCAGCAAAAGTACTAATTTACATAGAAATTTCATGATTCAAGTTACACGTTGTTAATATTATGGCTAATCACTGTAAGGTTAGTAGTTATGTCCCCTTTTTCACATGTGACATTGGTAATTTGTGTCCTTTTCTCAATCTGACTGGAGGTTTATCAATCTTACTTATCCCTTCAAATAATCAGCCTTTGATTTCATTGATCTCTATTTTCTGTTTCCTGTTTCACTGATTTCTGCTATCTTTATTATTTCCCCTTATTCTGCTTACTTTGGGCTTGATTTTCTCTTCTTTTTCTGGTTTGTTAGAATAGAAGCAGATAAAGGACACCTACAAAAAACTTACACATGTCAGGCTTAATGATAAAAGACTGAACACTTTCCCCGTAAGATCAGAACAAGTCAAGAATGTACACTGTCTGCTGGTATTCTACACCATAATGGAGACCCAGTGGAATAAAGTAAGAAAAAAGAAATCCAAGGCATACATATTGGAAATAAAGAAATAAGCCTGCCCTTATTTGCAGAAGACATAATTTTCTATGTAGAAAATCCCAAAGAATACACACACACAAAGACTGAACTGTAAGTTTAGCAAGAACACAGGATAAAAGATCAATTTTAAAAAATATCAATAGTCAGTCTATACACCAGTAGTGAACAGTTGGAACTTGGAATTTAAGAGCAGAATTATTTACAATAGCAACAAAAAACGTGAAATGCTTAAGGATATATCTGACAAAATGGTGCAAAAGCTGTATACTGAAAAGTCTAAAACAGTGCCAAGAAAAATTAAAGAACTAAATGTACTGAGTTTATAGATCAGAATATTCAATATTGTTAAGATATCAGTTCTTGCCAAAGGATCTACAGATTCAATAAAATCCCAGTCAATATCCCAGCAAGCTTTTTTGCAGAAATAGACAAGCTGATTCCAAAATTTATATGGGAAAGAAAAAGACCTAAAATAAATTATTTCCCTACTAGTCCCCAACAAATTCCCTATACCCTTGTTTCATACTATCTTATGGTTAAGAGTTTTCCCCTAACTAAATCTATTTGTCCTGTATTCATTGCTTAATTTATTGTACCTTGAACCATTGTTCATTTTTTAAACCATATACAATCACATTTTACTAAGAGCAATGGTTGACATAAATGCATTCCATTAAAATAACTTCCCCATCTAGATTGACTTGTTGGGATGATCAAGAAATTCATATATTAATGTGTGAATTTATCATATAACAGTTCTAGAAAATAAAAGTATGAACCTGTATTTTTCTCACTCATAAGCAATGGTAGGAATGAGTATTCTTTTCAATATTTTTCACAGCATTTTCTGTCACTAACATTTATATAATGTTTATGTGAAAATACATAAGTTATAAGTTCTATCAAAAAGCACGATATACAGAGCATGTGTGAACAAAAACCTTAAAATATGAACAGCACAACCTTATTTTTAAAGTATTACCTATGTCATTTTCTTTTATGGACCGAATTGTGTCCCCCCAAAATTCATGTGTTGAAGCCCTAACTTCAGTGTGACTATGTTTGGAGACAAGGCCTTTAAGGAGGTAATTAAAGTAAAATGAGATAATAAGAGTGGGGTCCAAATCCAATATGATTGGTGCCCTTATAAGAAAAAGAAGAGATACCAGGTGATCTATGAGGAAAGGCCATCTGTAAGCCAAGAAGAGAGGCCTCAGGAGAAACCAAACCTGTTGATATGTTGATCTTGGACTTCCAGCCTCAGAACTGTGAAAGAATTAATTTCTCATGTTTAAGTCACTCAGTTTATATAATTTTGCTATGGTAGCCCTAGCAGAGTATAACATAGTCCATCAAGCATTTGCCTCTACCCTTTGCTTAACCTGTTTCTATAGATGTTTCTGTAAAATAACAGACCAAAATTCATGCCATTTGGCCTGCTCACCCCTTACATTCTGCCTCCATTTGTCTGACCCAGTCATCTCTCCACCTCCTGTATATAGCATGTCTCCAAAACCTCCTAGAAATTCTGCAGAATTTGGGTTGGTTTCTGCTGAACCTTTTTGTTTAGCTCATTTTGCAAGTTTCTGGGTTGATGCAAACTATCACAAAGCCCGTTTGGCCAAAGGACAGAAATCAGTAAGGAGGGAGACAGCAGGAACAACAGGGGCTGGGTTCAGAAACCTTGCCACACAGTGAGCTAGCTTTGTTGAGCTTCATGGCACAAGCCCATGTTCTGTAAACTTTTCATCTGCACACAAATTGCATTTCACAGCGTTACTAAAAGGGTGGGTTACAGATGCTGCATGTGGGAGGTATGTGCATAAATCCTGTTATCAGATAAATAGGATTACCATGCATGCCTCCTGAGCAAGCTTTGAAAGTTTACGCCTAAATCTACATATACAGCCACAGGCCAGCCATTTTATTGCACAACAAATAAAACTGCTGCCAAATCAATTTTAAAGCCACTCTTATTTTCCTCATTATTTCTATCATTTCTGAGTTGAGCTGAAGCAATGGCCATACCAAAGACAGCATTTTCTAGTTCCCTCTCACATTCACACCATCACACCCCTACCACCCAAGTAACACCAAAATTTTTCTTACTACATATTCTGAAATCCACAGGAAATTATAGGCCTTAAAGAAACTAAGGGAAAAATCAATAGAAAAGAAGAAGAAAATACTGGGTATTTTAGCAACTGATGAGGTGTTTTCTACAAAACATATAACCAAAGAGTTATTTAAAATGATCATTCACCATAAATGTTGTCATCAGCTAAGAGTTAACCCTTTCACTTAGTCTTAGGTTATGGACAACACAGGTGCAGGTTCAAAAATTTCATGTGAGTGACTTCCACCCTCTTGTGGCTAGGAGGACTTCATGCTGCATCCCAGCTTCACCACATGAGCTGAGGAAATTGTTCCGTGTGGAGACCAGAGCCTTGATCCTCAAGCTGATCAAAGTCCTGAGCCAACAGCCAGAATACCTCATCTATCAAAGATTTTTCTTTCAAATGTGAGTTTATTTGGAAATTATTCAACTATTATTAAATTATTACAAATAAATCTCATATATACATTTAATGAATTATTTTTTCTGTAAATTATATGAAGAAAAATATAAAATGTGTATAAATAAACTAAATATACAATCCAGTGAGTAATATACCTGTTTCAGGTAACACATGAACACTTGGAATCTTGAATATCCTAAAATATGCAGTGCAAGATGAGTCTAGGAGAAATCATGAAATGCATTATGTTTAATTCCATACCAATGCTGTAACTCCCTTCCTTATATCCATTCAAGACCCTCCTTTATGATCCTTTGACTGGACAGAGCCTCAGCTTCAGCTGCCCTCTGCCTTGCTAAGAAGGATCCTGTCTGTTCCCCATTACTTCCACTCATCCTTTCCTTACCTGTCCTAAATCTCGTTGCCTCAGGTTTTTACTTTAGTCTATGTATTGAAAGAGAATTCTGTTCCATATGCTTTAGAAGTGTCACACTCTTTTAATCATCCATGTAGGTTTGCCTTCAAATAAACTTTGCACCTCACTACCTTCTGGACCCTGAACAAATCCTGAGAATGCCCTGACCCAATCGTGTATACCCAACACCCAACTCCCTTGAATTTTTTGGTAACTACTTCCCTGCTTTATTTCATAGTTTTACCACTCAAGTATGAATTTCTAACCAATATAATTCAGTTTTGACTACTTTTGAATCTTATTTAAATAGAATATTCATACAGTGTGGTGGTTTTTTGTTTTTGGTTTTGTTTTTGTTTTACATCTGGCTACTTTTACTCAAAATTATGTACATAAAATTCATCCATGCGCTTGTGTTGTTGTTTGTTCCTTCATGTTTTTTCTTGCTGTATAGTATTTCATTTTATGATACTCTACTTTATTTAACCCTTCTATTGTTAATGGATATTTGAATTGTGTCCAGTTGGGGTCTATTCTGATTAATAATGCTGCTATAAACATTCATGCACATGTATCCTGGTAAACATAAGCATGTATTTCTTTAGGGTATATACTTAGGAGAGGAATTTCTAGGTTACAGGATATGCAAATCTACACTTTACAGGATAATGTCAGTCTTCTGTAATGGTTGAGTCAGTGAACCATCCTCTACCATACCAGCAGTGTATGAAAGCTCCTATTGCTCCACATCTTTGCCAACACTTCTTATGGTTAGAACTTTAATCTACTCAAACTGATGGTATGTAGCTATACTTCACAGTAGTTTTAATTTGCATGATCTTGGTTCCTCATGAATCTAAATACCTTTACATATGTTTACTAACCATTTTGACATCCTCTTTTGTGAATTGTTAAGTCTTTTCCATTTTTCTATTGGACTGTTTGTTTTTGCTCTTAGAAGGAAACTGAAGGAAGTGTAGAAGTTATTTTTTTATAGATGTGATCCTTCTGTTATATGTGT
Organism: Manis pentadactyla; assembly: GCF_030020395.1. Lineage (NCBI taxonomy): Eukaryota > Metazoa > Chordata > Mammalia > Pholidota > Manidae > Manis > Manis pentadactyla. The sequence continues at coordinate 112,904,646 of NC_080019.1, forward strand.
TGCAAGTGTTTTCTTCTCTCAATAACTTTCTTTTTCCTTCTTTTAATGTGTCTTCTGACACATAGTAAATTAACAATCTTTTTTCTTATTTAAAAATATCATTCCCTAATCCATAAGCGTAAAGATTTTCTCCTAGATTGTCTTCAAAAAAAGCTTTGTTGTTTTGCATTTAACATGGAGATCTACTTTCCATCTAACATTGACTTTTCTGTATAAGTCTTACACTATTATGCTCATTTGCATTCATTTGTTCATCTTTGAACCAAAATGATGTTTCTTAATTTTTAATGCTTTCAATTCCTTTTATCAAGAAAAACAAGTCTCTGTTCTCTGGATTATCTTAGCTATTTTTGTACCTATGCCTATCCATAGAACTTTTGGAATTAGCCTGTCAAGTTTTACAAACATACACACAAATACACACAGAGAAAAAAAAAGTTGCTATTTTGACTGGGATTGCACTGAATCTGTAAATTAATTTGGAAAGAGTGAACATTTTTTAAAATGTTGAGTTATTAAATCCATAAATGTGATACATTTATTTAAGTCGCCTTTATTTTCTTTCATTAAGTTTTATACTTTTCTTCACAAAGGCCTTACACAGTTTTTAGACTTATACCTAGGTACATGACTTCTTATGCTCTTTTGAATGGTATTTTTTATTTCCTTTATAAACATCAGTTACTGCTATATAGAAATAGAATTGATTTTTATATTAATTTTGTACCCACTGCTCAATTTGTTTATATATTTTAATAATGTATAATTATTATTTTAGTCATTTTATAATATTAATTATAATTTTAATAATGTATTCATAGGTTCTTTTGGATTTTCTATGTCATAATCATATCATCTTTAAATAATGACACTTTGGTTTCTTCCTTTCCAATCCTTGTGATACTTATTTCTTTTTCTTATCTAACTGCTCTGAGTGGGGCTCTGCTAAAATTCTAAATGGAAATAGTAATAGTTGACATCCTCATGTTTTTCATGATTGTCTCATTTGTAACTTCAGGATTTAATTTATAGAGGTGACTAGTGATGACATGAGAGGTTAATGTCATTGAAAAAATTTATCACTTACAGTTCCTGAGACAAGAAGTCACACCACATCACACAGGACCAAATGGGGACCACCACCTGTGGTCAGGAAGCAGAACAGAAGAGAGGAAAAAGCCTAGGCCCAGAGCCTTTGATGGAATTTTTGTTGGAAAGGCAGGACAGAATAAACAGTTTAGGATTGGCAAGTCTGAACAGTAAACAGTGCATTGTGAGATAGGGGTAGCTGCCTGGTACCTGGTCCTGGGATGACTTATTCCAGGGGAAATATTGGCTTAGTGTGTGAGAGTTAGATAAAGGAGGTGGTTCACTTGCATATGAGAGGCAAGCTCCCAAGTAAATTATTTACTAATTTTAGGAATTAGCTAGCCCTGGAAGGTGTCTCTCCTTAACTGGCAAGATTTTTTTTTTATTGAAGTATCATTGATATGCAATCTTGTACTGGTTTCAAATGTACAACACAGTGGTTTGACAGTTACCCATATTACTAAATCCTCACCCCTTCTAGTGTGCTTACTATTATCAATGTAGAAAGATGTTACAGAATCATTGACTATATTCTCCATGCTGTACTACTGTCCCTGTGACCATCTTGTATTGTGATTGCAAATTATTGTGCCCCTTGATTCCCCTCACTTTCCCCCCTACCTACCCCAACTCCTCCCTTGGTAACCATTAGTCACTTCTCAGTGTCTATGAGTCTACTGCTGTTTTGTTCCTTCCATTTTGCTTTGTTTTTATACTCCACAAATTAGTGAAATCATATGGTATTTGTCTTTCTCCACCTGGCTTACTTCACTGAGCATAATACCCTTTAGATCCATCAACATTGTTGCAAATGGCAGGATTTCTTTTCTTTTTTATGTCTGAATAATATTCCATTCTGTATATGTACCACTTTTCTTTATCCATCTACTGATGGACACTAGGTTGCTTCCATATCTTGGCTATTACAAGTACTGCAGCAATAAACATAGAGCTGCATATGTCTTTTTAAATCAGGGACTTTGTTTTATTTGGATAAATTCTTAGGAGTGGAATTACTGAGTCAAATAGTATTTCTAATTTTAGTATTTTGAGGAACCTCCATATTGCTTTCCACAGTGGTTGCACCAATTTACATTCCCACCAACAGTGTAGGAGGGTTCCCATTTCTCCACATCCTCACCAACATTTGTTATTTCTTGTCTTTTGGATGTTCGCCATCCTAACTACTGTGAGGTGATATCTCACTGTGGTTTTAATTTGCATTTCCCTGATGGCTAGCAATGTGGAGCATCTTTTCATGTGCCTATTGGTCATTTGTACTTCTTCTTTAGAGAAGTGTCTGCTCAGGTCCTCCGCCCATTTTTTAATCAGGTTCTTTTTTGGGTGTTGAAGCACATGAGTTATTTATATATTTTGGATATTAACCCCTTATCAGTTGAGTCATTTATGAATACATTCTCCCATAGTGTAGGATCCTTTTTGTTTTTATGGTTTTATGACTTATGTTCAGGTCTTTGATCCATTTCGAGTTTACTTTTGTATATGGGGTTAAACAATAATCCAGTTTCATTCTCTTACATGTAGTTGTCCAGTTTAGCCAACACCAGTTATTGAAGAGACTATCATTTCCCCATTGTATGTCCATAGCTCCTTTATCATATCTTAATTGACCATATATGCTTGGGTTTATATCTGGGCTCTCTAGTCTGTTCTATTGATCTATAGGTCTGTTCTTGCACCAGTACCAAATGGTTTTGATTACTGTGGCTTTGTAATAGAGCTTTAAGTCAAGGAGCATAATCCCCCAGCTTTGCTCTTTTTCAGGATTGTTTTGGCTATTCAGAGTCTTTTATGGTTCCATGTGAATTTTAGAACTACTTATTTTAGTTCATTAAAAAATGCTGTTGGTATTTTGACAGGGGTTGCATTGAATTTGTAAATTGCTTTGCACAGGGTGGCCATTTTGACAATATTAATTCTTCCTATCCATGAGCATGGGATAGATTCCTATTTTTTGGTGACTTCTTTATTTCTCTCATGAGAGTTTTGTAGTTTTCAGAGTATAGTTCTTTCACATCCTTGGTTAGGTTTATTCCTAGGTATTTTATTCTTTTTGATGTGATTGTAATTGGAGTTGTTCTCCTGATTTCTCTATGCTAGATCATTGTTAGTATACAGGAATGTGACAGACTTCTGTGTATTAATTTTGTATCCTGCAACTTTGCTGAATTCAGTTATTAGTTCTAGTAGTTTTGGGGTGGATTCTTTAGGATTTTCTGTGTATAATATCATGTCATCTGCAAACAGTGAGAGTTTAACTTCTTCCTTACCAATTTGGATGCCTTTTATCTCTTTGTGTTGTCTGATTGTTGTGGCTAGGACCTCCATAGATGGTGGATTTTATCAGATATTTTTCTGAATCAATTGAGATGATTATATGATCTTCTTCATATAATCTGTCAGTATGAATACCTACATTTATTGAACTATCAATGTTAAACTACGTTTTTATTTCCCAGAACAAATCCAATTTGGCCATGATGCGCTCTTTTTTTTAATGTATTGATGGATTTAGTTTGTTAACATCTTACTAGAATATTTGCAACTACATTCATAAGTGCAGTTGGTCTGCATTTTTCTGTGTGTGCAGTCTCTATTGGATAGTAGTATAAGATTATGCTAGACTCTTGAAATTAGCTGAAAAGTGTACCTTTTTATTCTATACCAAGAAACAATCCATAGAATGTTGGACATGTTTTCCCCATTTGGCAGAACACTCCAGTTAAGCCAGTCAGGTCTACAATCTTCTTTGCAAGATGAGCTTTAAATAGAGACTTTATCTCCTTAAAAGCTATAGACATATTTAGGTTTTCTGTTTTCTCATGTCAGTTTTGGTAAATTGGTAAGCTGTGTCTTGGTAAATTTGCTATTTTTCTAGAAAATTGAACATGTTGCCTAAATTTTCAATTTTTTGACAGAAGGTTATTCATATTATTCTCTTATGATCTTTTTATTTATTATTTGTTCCTTTGTTTTTTCTTGATAAGTCCCACCAGAAGGTAATAGATTTTGTTGGTATTTCAAACTACATTTTGGCTTTATTAACTTTTTCTATTGAATGTTTACTTCATTAGTTCATGTTCTTATCTGTTTTATTTCTTGCCTTCTAATTTCTATGAACACTTTTCTGTTATTTTCTAACTGCTTGAGACTGATGTAAAGCTAAGTAGTTGTCAGCCTTTTTTTTCCTTCTTAAAATATACATTTAAAGCAACATATTTCTAATACTGGTCTAACCCTATCTTAAGAGACTTAATTTGTAGCACTTCCACTATTATTCAAACAAAAATATTTTCTAATCTCCATTGTAATTTCTTCTTAGACCACTGAATTGTTTAGACATATAATGATTAAATTTTGAATATATGGTGATTTTTGTCTTTTTGTTATTGATTTCTAGCATGAATATACTGTATTAGAACATATTCTGTATGATTTCAGTTCTTTTAAATTTGTTAAGACTTTCTTTGCTGCTCAGTGTAGTGTCAATGTTTGTAAATATTCTGTATGACTTTGAAAAGTGTGTACTATGCAGCTTTTAGTGCAGTACTCTATATATTTGATCAAATGTGTTAACTATATTGTTCAAATCATTTATATCCCTCCTAATTTTTTTATCTCCTTGCTTTATCAGTGAGTGTAAAAGATGTGTTGAACTCTTTGCTATGAAGGTGAATTTGTTTCTCCTTGTAATTCTATCTTGGTTTTCTCTTTATGTGTCCATGTTGTCATACTAAAAGCATGCAAAGATACACTTGCCATATCTTCCTGGTGAGTTTAACCTTTTATCATTATGAAGTAAAGCCCTTTAACTCTAGTACTGCTCTTTCCCTAAACTCTATTTGTTTGGTATTAACATAACTGCTCCAGTTTTAAAACAAATTGGGCAGAGAGGCTAATATTTTGCTTTCTGTCTTTCTGTATGTTTATCTTTATCACTGAGTTACATTGCTTGAAAAAAAATGTATATATAAATTATATATTTATATATACAACTTTTTAACCAGAGAATTCAGTTGATTTATATTTAATTACTGCTGTCTTTGAAGTTATATTTACCTTCTTACTGTATGCTTTCTACCTGTCTACCAAGTCCATGTCCTGTTTTCTTTCTTTCCTTTCTTGCTTTCTTGGGTCATGATTTTTGTGTGTGCCATTTTCTCTTGAAATATACACACTATTTCTATATTTGTTTTTTTGTGATTGCCCTAGAACTTACAAAACTTTTAACATCTAATGTAAATTGAAAAATTATTTGTAGAAATAATTCAAGCCCAAGAGTAGGATTATAATATTCTAGGTGTATTTTTATTTGCTTCATTCAGGCATCTGGAAGTAGTAACGGTTAGGATCACCATGCTTGGGATTTTCTCATCTGCCCATATGACTGGAAAGTATAGGCCATATAAGATCTGACTTACTTCCATTTCATTTTTATTGCTCTTTTTCCAGTCCAAGGAGTAGGGATAGGATATTATTTATCAGGTCATGCCCTGGATTCCAGTTTTGACACCTCACGCTCAGTGAGGCCTCAGGTCAGCCTCATGACTCCCTCTTCTGAACCAGCAGCAAAAGTAATCAAGTGATATATTAACATTTTGAGCCCCCATTCTTTGCCAGATCTCAGTCTAATAATAGTTCACTATGTTGTTTGCTCTTAGATACTTTTTATTTATATTTCAAGTTAAATGTTTGGGGGCTTTTTAATTTTTTTATATTGAGGTACATATAATAAATGCACAAACTTTAGTGTACAGCTTGATGAATTTTGACACGTGTATACACTCATGTAACCATCACCCAGATCAATATAAACATTCTTACTAGTCATTTCCCCCTGCACCTATTTCACCCACCCCCCATCCCCCACACCTATGGCAGCCACCAGTCTTCTGTTCTCTATGTTTATGAGTCTATTTCATTTTTGTTTGTTTTGTTTTTTAAATTTCACATATAAGTGAAATGTTCTCGTGTTTGTCCTCTGACTTATTTCACTTAGTGTAATACCCTCTAGGTCCTTCCATGTTGTTGCAAATGACAAGATTCCATTCTTTTTTATGGCTGAGTAATATTCCATTGTATATATGTGCCACATCTTTTTTATCCATTCATCTGTCTATGGACATTTAAGTCATTTCCATATTCTGGCTATTGTAAATAATGCTGCAATAAACATAGAAATGCATGTATCTTTTTGGATTGGTGATTTTTTTTCTGTGATGGTTTTTAGAAAAAAAAATCATATAGTTCATTCAGCTTTTTAATTCCAGTTCCTTAGAGATTACCCCTCAGTTTTTGCCACTGAGGTTGCTGGGAATTTCTTATAACCTTGATGCCCATTTAGCCAGTACATATTGAGAGACTATTATGTGCCTGGCCCTGTTCTAGGCTCTGGAAATTCAGCAGTAATGCCGTGCCTGCATACAGTAGACCCTGTAGTTGGGGAATGATATGATAAACAAGTAAACATATCTGAATAGAATGAAGGAGTGAACTATATAAAAGTCTGGGGAAAAGTTTCTTTGGCAGGTGAAACAAGTTCAAAGGCCCTGGGGCAGGAGAGTGCTTGTTGCTTAGACTAACAACAGGGAAGGCAGACTTATATGACCAGACTAAAAGGAGGGTAGCATAGATGGGATCAGGGTAGTCAAAACGAAATCACATAGGACCTGGTAGGGTGTTATTCTAGGTGTAATGAAAAGTTCTTGGTGTATTTTGGGCAAGGCAGAGATTTGCAATGACTTGTATTTGTATTAAGTTTCTCTAGCAGCTTTATGGAAAATAGCCTGTAGATCTTCTTTCTGATTCTGATTTAACACACTCCAATAAATTCCTTTTCCCTCCAAAATTTGTTACAGTCATAACCCCATCCACCCACCCACTCAAAAAAAAATCCAAGTAATTATAAAGGGGACTACAGAGAAATGTGAGATATTTTATTAGACTTGGTAAAAGACAGTGAAAACCCCTATTTTCCTTCCAGGTTGGGAAACTAGCAGCCCTTGATTATGTAGGACTCAAGCCCTGATATCCTGGGTCTGGCGTCCCAAGGTGGCTGCTCCCTGATACAGCCACACCTACAGCAAGAGACTGAGCAAAGTGCTGTAGCCTGGGACCCAGGCTGTTCTAACCAGCCACTCCCCTCAATCAATCAGGTCCTGTTTCCAGCCTAGATCACCAGTACTGATTTCTCTCCCCTTCATCCCCAGAGGGATATTTGGTGTTCTCTGCTTTCAGCTGAGGTGAACCTCTGTCACCTGAGATGTTCTCAAAATGGAAAGAGGTCAGGCAGGGACAGAACAGTCACAGATTGCACAAAACAGGAAACCACTGAGTAGTGGCAGGACACCCCATCAATTTCACTCCTGCAGACATGGAGCATTAATAGATGGGCACAAAATGTCACAGAGCAGTTTTTTGACCATTCTGGAAAAATAAAGTAGGAATAAAGTAGTTAGGGCATAAGAAAGAGAGCAAATCCTCATGGTAAAATCTCTAAAGTAAATGGTTTCCCATGCCTAGATTATGTGTGTGAACAGATGTTAAATATGACATATGCCAAGATGGGCCACGAAGTCAAAATAGCCATTTTAGTCCCATGCACGGTAACATTTCGTCTCTTCAGAATCCAGCCATCTAGCTATTTCAGCTGTCCAGAATGCAGGTAAGAAACTATTAAACAAAAACTAGCTGAAGAACGCAAATAGATGTTACAAAGTTTGTTCACTAAGGCCCATATCTTTTACTCAAAGGGGAACCGTTTTCACACTTTTAGTGTTTCTTTCCTCCTAGTTTATTCACATTTCTCTCAGTTCTCTTTTGTCTTGGCTCTTTTTTCTCTTAGTTATACACAACATATTGATATCAGAGGTGAGAGATGGGCTACCATCTGACATACAGAGGAAGCAACCAGAAATAATAATTCAACATGACGAAGTAACAGTCCACCAGAGTAAAAATTCAAAATTATGATGCACATCTCCAAAAACATTTTTGAGGCTGGTTTCATTTTGTTTATGGGTAAATGGCACCACAGTTTTCAACTACAGCATTATAGCATCACACGACAGCTGAAGCGCACAATGATTTCCCTTAAAGATCAAGAAAAAGTTGATTGTTTTCTTGAAAACGGCGAGAAATGTGTATTGCACTATGAAAAGAGTCCCTCGAAAACAGAGTCAAGATTCATTTTGAATAATGAGTGTATATGGGAGGGTAACTCACCTATTCCAAACTACTCTTTACTACAGTAATTTCTCTCCTCACATGGTGGTTAGGTAACACTCTTAAGAAGCCATGTAATTGTGTGGTTAGGAACTGGGGCTCTAAAATCAGATAGATATGGAGTCAGATATTTAACAGCTGCATAACTTTGGACAATTTCCTTACTTCCCTAAGCCTAGGTTCCTGATTTCTAAAATGAAATCATTAGAAACTCACAGGATTAGTGTGAGGATAAAATTAAACTAAGCACATGAGGCCCTTAGTCCACACAGCAACTGCTCAATAAATGGGAGCTATTACATTTACTATCTCAGTGCTGGAGGCATTATTGCCTAATGCTATGGACGCTACAGCCAAAATGCATAGGTTCAAAGTACAAATCTTGGTTTGACTACTTACTTAACCAAGTGAGCTTGGGTTACTTACTAATCTCTCCATGCCTCCACTTCTTGGTCTTTAAAATAGAAATAGTGATTGTACCTACTTCATAGCGTTGTTGGGAGAATTGAGTTACTGCATAAAAAGTGCTTAGATCAAGGCCGGACACATAGTAAGTAAGCACATGTAAGTGTTGCCTGTCATTGCTATTAATGACTGACCATACCATTATTACAAAGCACTTTCCTCCTTCAATTTAGCCATGACTCCCTAGTTCTGTCCTCTCCTGGCAATCATGTCATATATAAAGTGCTCTTATGTGCATTATCCCAAGCAAGTTTTAGGACATCCTGTGACACAAACAGAAGGAGAACCTTTATACCTATAAATTTCACACAAAATTATTTGTCCAAACAAGTGTTTAAATGAATCATGAACCTAGTATCAAACAATTCAAGTATCACATGACATAAAGGTAAACTTTGACCAAGAAAAGAAATTAACAGTGCCTTGTTACAAAACAGATTTCCTTATCTCTCTAATTCATGGAGAATTATATAGATACTGAGTCTAGTACAGTGAAACACATCTAAATAGGTACAGTTCGTTCAATTCAGCATAAGGTGGCGCCAAAGTATGTTTTGCCACGCACTGGACAAGGCGTTCATCCAGCTTAGTCAGAAAGTCTAGGAAGGCAGCAAGATCTTCCACGCTAACTTGGGCACTCCCGCCTCACCTGTCAGCAACTTCCTTGAATATCCTGTGCCCAAACTTCTGAAGTTGCTTCATCTTGGGTAAGACCAAGAAAGTTCTACAAAAGTGCCTAAAAGTAACCTTCGGTTCTACTGATGTTATTAAACTCGGACAAACATGTTTGACACCGTATCAGGAAGCTGTGTTTTCCCTTTGTTTCTTTAGTTTCATTTCTGATAAACAAAAGTAACATAAACACAGTAGGAAATCCATTAGATTTTACTACAAGATACTACGAGATAATGATGTGTACTACCACAACCCAGAGATAACCATTAACCTCTCCCCAATATTTCAGCCTCCCAAATTCACTATTTCTGTCAAAAGTACCAATATTCTCCCTGACTAAATTCACAGCATTTGAGTTATTTTATTCTTCCCTAACAGAAACTATAATATCCACATAGAACTTTATTGCTGTAACTACTAGAAATCTGTTGCACAGCAATGTGATTGTATTTACTATTGAACTACATACTTAAAAATGGTTAAGATGGCAAATTTTGTGTTGTTTTTTTACCACAATTCAATTTTTTTAACTTGCAAAATGAGAAGAAAAATAAACCAATAAAGTATTTAACCATTAACATTTTGATGCTTTTAGTTCAAATTTATTTAAGCAGTTGTGTCCATAGTACAGAGAGGCAGTGGGAAATGGGCCAATAAGCAAGCTCATGTTAAGAAAATAAATCACCTTGTGACTTTGGGACTCACTGAGCATGTGTTCCAAGGAACACATACCATGCCTAGTGCTATGGGTGACAAGAGGGCAAGATAGACGTGGAGGTCAAAAGCAGACCTTCAGCTTCAATGTCAACTTCTCCAATGGCTTGGCCCTGTGGTCCAAGCTACCTGAGCACTTTAAGGAGGTTAGACGGTGAGCAAAAACTGGAAGAGTCCTGGATTTGACTTTGGCACCCATAAGAATTATTGCATGTTTAAGATACAGGGAAGTAATGAGAGAAAAACTAAACTGGTTGCTTTTTGAGATTCCATCCAGATTTCAGGTTGGGGTGGAGGAAGGAGGTTTTGTATGATCTACTTTAACAGTTAGAAGTCACATTGAAGTGAGATTTTGGAACCTGCAAAGCTCCAGAGGCAGACCAGACTGTACAAGTCCAAACCCTGGTTCTGCCACTCACTCGATGCATGGCTACCTTTGCAAGTTACTTTATCTTTATGTTCCCCTCTGCCCATTTTGTAAAGTAGGCATAACACTGATCATTGTAGTATGTATAGAATCGTTAAGTAAATTAAATGAGTTAATATATACAAAGCTCTTAATATGGCACTTGATATAAAAAACACAACTGATAAATAGTAGTGTTTGTACAGAATTTGGAGGGCCCTAAATCAGTCTGAAAAGTTTGAGTGGTAAGCAGCTACAAGACACACTCAGGAAGGTAGGATGAAGGCAAAAGCACAATAGAAGATCAACATGTTGACCGGGGAAAATGGGAGAAACAGACTCAGTAAATTGGGCTTGAGGTTTCAAGAGCCTGTCCTGAAGTGGTACAGTAGGGAGCAGTGTGTGTGAGAGATTAGTTGGTTATCATGAAGAACACATGTTACAGGGCTTAGAAGTGGAAAGAGCATGCTGCTAAGAGCTTGGTGACTGGTTTCTTTAGCTAAGGGGTCTTAGGTGAGTCACAGTCACCCCTCCCAACCTCCAGTTATTCCTCATTAGTTTGAGGAATATCTTCACTGCCTCCCTTACAGGTTGGATTTTTCACATAAATTTTCGTACTGGTATGAAAATACTTGTAAAACAATGAAAGTAGTTTATGTTTTCTGCACTGGAAGGAACAGCAGTACCATAGTCATGAGGGCAGTTACATACTCAACAGAGACTATGTTTTCTGCTGGTAATAAGTACCCCTGGGTTTGTCTTTGGGATGTCTAAAGCCCTCTTCCCTGAGTGAGGAGGCTCTCTGTGAAGTCTCTGTAAGTTACCCTTTCTCCTGGGCTCTCCTGAGCTGAGGAGAGAAGCTCTCCTGGCAGGGTGGTCCCTCTTTCTCCTGGACCACGGAGGGTCAGATCATGTAACAACCAAGAAAATTACAGACTTGAAAACAAAGCACTCAATTGATAATAAACACTGTTGTAAAACAAAAGATAATGGTGAATTCAATCTAGAAATGTGGATTTACTGATGTGAAGGCTTCATTTCTAGTGCAGTGACCCCCAGTAATGAAGACACACATCAGAACTAAGCCTGGTGTTTGATGAGCATTAAGTAGAAGTTTTCATAGGTTCTAAGGATGAAGAGTAAATGTCCACCCCATGTTTCTGCTCACTGTTGTGCGGATATGATATTAACTGCAATGCCAGTTTCTGTTGGAATTTAGTTTCCTTTCTTTTTTCTTTGTGTTTACAAACATTATGGGGACTATTTAACTGCCCTCATGCTGTGGTTCTGGCGTTCCTTCCGATGCGATATTTTGCTCCTATACTTGATGCTAGTTTTTACTGAAATATTTGTTAGGTTACAGATATTGTCGACTCCCTGTATAAAAATTCATTCAAATATATGTTTGTTGCTGCTTGCTTTGTGGCCATTTTTACTGATATATTTCTGTAGGTTGTACAGAAATGTACTCTCATGTGTTTTCTACTATAACTCACTTTTTAGTGACTCAACATGGAGTGACAGAGCCCCTAAGTGGGCTTTGGGGTGGGGCGCTAGCGCTCCTGAGGCCTTGCCCCTATCTAGTATTTAACAAAATAAAGTTTCAGTATTTGCTTTTACAATATGACATGTAGGACAGAGGACTTAATTTACCAGTCAGTTTGTGATGTTTTATTCTCTTCTAGGCACCAACATTCAATGGTAATCAATATATTTCTTTAGAATTACTATTTTATTTTTTATATTTTATAGTACTTTGTGTTTTTTCAAAGTTAGTAGGATATTGTAAACCATATATTATATGAAAAACTGTATTTTCCACACAAAAGCCAGTTTAAAATCACTTTTAATACAAATTTAGAAATAGATTTATTCATGAACATTTCCTACGTTGCACTCAATTTTTTATGTTGTTTTATTTAATCCTCAGGACAACCCTAAGAGGCAGGTACTACTTTCACCCCTATTTTGGAGATGGTGGAACTAAGACTCAAGATGGAGTGACAGAGGCCCTAAGTGGGCTTTGGGGCGGGGCGCTAGCGCTCCTGAGGCCTTGCCCCTATCTGTGCAGTTTCATCTTTCCTAAAGGGCCCCTCCTGGCTCTGGGGTTTGCTTGGGCCAAGAAGAGGAGAATATGGAAATCTGAGATTTCTGTGCCTTGTGAAGTCAACAGTGAATAGAAGGAGTCACAAATAGGAGTCAGTCCATGTCAGTTCCATTTCCGTCTCCAATCCCACCACTGCTGGCCATGGGCATGCAGACAAGTGACCACTTTCACTGGTCTTGAGTTTTCTCAAAGCACAAAATGGGAACTTGTCTGGGTGATTGAGAGCTTTTCAGTTCTAAGTGCTACAACTGAGTTTCCCTTCCATGTCTGTAAGTGGAGGAAAGGTGTTGGAAGTTAAACTTCTTGTGGGCCTGTACAGTCATATGTCGTTAACATTTTGATGCCTACCTTTATTCAGCACTCACTGTACACCAAACATCAGACATTCTCTCATTTAATCCCCCAAAGAACCTTAAAGGTCAGTGATATAAGTCCCACTTTGACAAGAAAGGAGATTGAGCCTTAGAACAGATAACTAACTTGTCTAAAGAGACAGCCGGTGTTTTTTTTACACAGCAATAGTAGTGATGCCGGGGTTCTTGTTTGCAGAGTTGAAGAATGAACTTAGCAAACACCCAAGGTAGGAGAGCCAGGGAGAGGCTTTCATTGAAAGATACAGTGAGAGGACAGAGCTCCTGGCTCACACCAGGAGGGGACAAGAGAGCCCGTAGTGGTGCATTGTCTAGGGGTTTTATAGGCAGTTGAGGATTTGGGGGAATGTGAAAAAAGTCTTAGGGGTGTGGACTTATTAAGTGGTCCCAGAATATTTAGAATTAACTTAAACTTCCTGCTCTGATTTCTCTCAGAGATACTGGTGACTTGGTCTGGAGCATATCAAACAAGGCAGCCTGCCCAGCCCCCAAGGTGGGCTGAATTGTTGTCTGTTTGCTGAAGAGTAAGTTAAGCATCTTACTTAACTTCCTGGGTGCTAAAATGCAATTTTATCTTTAAGGTGGAATCCTTCCTGCCTTTTACTCTGTTGTTTATGGCTGGGCCTGCATGCTAAATTAGTTGCCCAGTTTGCAAATCACCTCATCAGGTCTGAAGGAGGAAAGATGGCACATAGGCCTGGGCCTTTTAGCATACTGAAGTGAATCTTACACATGACCACAAATTATTAGCATAATAAAACATGTGCTACTCTTCTTTATCTGGGGAATATTAACTGATCTCACTGAAGAATGACTCTAGAGCTTAATGTTTAACACAGAGTTTTGGTAGGGGGTTTCCTTGCATGTAGTTATATTGCTCTGACTGTAAATATCCTGCCTTGCTTTTTCCAGAGGCCCTCACCCTGCTCTGACTACACCCCACGGTCCCGGTCTATACACACAGGAGTGTTAGGTAGAAAGACAGACATAAGCAGTCAGAAAAGGGGAAGATAAGGCTCAGAGAAGAAGCTGCCCAAACTCTGCCCAGATGGGGGGCCCCATGTGGAGACAACAAAGGCTTTGCAGGGAGGTAACTTCCTCGCCAACCACATCACAATCTAACCGAACTAAGAACTGCTCAGATCACACCTCAGCACAGGGAAAGGACATGCTCACTGAGAGGGATAGCTATATACATGGCCCTGTCAATCAAATAGCCCCACCCTGTCAGTCAAAGAGGTGCCCCCTAACCAGAATGCAATATACAGGCCTCCTGCCTAACAGGTCAAGGCTTTGTCTACCTTAACTCTGGCGGCTCCTCCATTGGAGTTTATTCAAACAAACTTTAGGGCTGCTTCACTATTGTGTCTCTGCCTGTCAATTCTTTGTTGCGGCAGGGACAATGACCAAGGAGAATGAACTCAGCCAGTAACAGTAGTTCTAATCCTTTCAGGTTCCTGGACCCACTTTCAATGCATATGGTGGGGGAAGGGGATCTTCCTACACAAAACACCAAGCAATTCTCAAACACCAGCAGGGTTCCAAGAACTCAACTCAATTCTGATGCTATCTGCCCAGACGCAGCTCCAGATTTCCAAGTTAAGGGCTCCATACTACAAGGCTGCCCTCCACCGCCCACTCCAGACACCTGTTGCAAGCCCCCAGCAGTTCCCTGTGCTTCTGACCTATTGTCTACAGATTGGAGGTTCCCACCACCTCCCTCTTAGGTTCAATTAATTTGCTAGAGCAGCTCACAGAACTCAGGAAAACACTTTCAGTTTGCCAGTTTAATAAAGGATACAAGTTAACAGCCAGATGAAGAGACACATAGGGCAAGATCCCAAATAAAGGAGCTTCTATCTTTGTGGAGGAGCTTGGGGCCTGGCTCAGTGGCACTTGGATGCGTTCTGGTTCCCCAAGCATAAAAGTTCTCCCTCAGAAGCAGAATCTGAACAGTGATAAGCAGTTCTCAGGGGTTTTGTGAGGGCTTCATTGCATAGGCATAATTGACTAAATTATTGGCATTGGCTGATCAACCTCCAGCCCCCACCCTTGGGTGGAGATCCAAAAGTCTCATTAACATGACCAGCAGTTCACCTTTAAGGCTCTCAAGTGTTTTCAGGAACTGTGGATGAAGACCAAGCATACATGGGGAATATATATTTATTGGTCATCCAAATGACTAAATATGTATTTCTTACTAACTCATTATATTGCAGCCAGTAAGCAGTAGAATTTGGAGTGGAACCCAGGTTTGTCTCCCTGCTGTGAACCACTGTCCTGCCTCCTCCAGCTTTGTTAGGCATGGGTTCAATATAGAGATGGGAGAGATGGATTATGCTGGCAGGAACCCTCCCACTTTTCAGAGTGTGGCACCAATTTTGTGAATATGAATGTGTATATGATATGACTTGTAATCTCTCCAAGTGTCTACTTCCTTGTTTTTCCATCCTGTAAGATGGTGCAGGTAAAATTGCAGTATTTCCAGAATCTCTTGCCTAGCTTTAATGCATCTCCACACAATGGGTGTTTCCAGCGGGTGGAGAGGAGTAGCCATCTCCATATCAATAAGTAATTACAAGGGCAAGGCTTGTCTGGACCTGAGAGGTTGAGTGGGAGGCCCTTCTTCTGCAGCCTCTGGTTGCGAGAGACACGGGGGAGCACAAGTGGACGACTGCTTGTAAGAAATAAACTATTTCTCCTTTGACTGGTTTCAGTCTCAAAAGTATTTGCCCGACAGTATAGCACAGAGAAGACAAGTAGTGACTCTATAGCATCTTACTATGCTGATGGACAGTAACTGTAATGGGGTAAGTGGTGGGGACTTGATAATGGGGGAAATCTAGTAACCACAATGTTGCTTATGTGATTGTATATTAATGATACCAAAATTAAAAAATTAAAAAAAAACTATTTGCCCAAGATTTCCCTCCCTGAGTTAAAGATGGTTAAGATTTAAGTATTAAAAACAATGCAGCATAGGGGAATTAGGACCTGGGTTCTGCCCTAGCTCCCTGACTTACATACTTTTACAAGTACAGATACTCTGTAAAATAAGATTGAGAATATTTCCTCTACTAGCTCACAGGACTATTATAAAAATCAAATCTATTCATTCATTTATTCATCCATTGAATAAATACTTGTTGAGTGCCTACTATGTAAAAAGTACTGTTCTGGATGCTGGTAAGAAAATGGTGAATGAAATAGGTAAGACTCTACCCTCATGACACTTACATTTTAATAAAGGAAAATAAGCAATAACAACGTGAACAAATAAACAGGATAGTTTCAGACTGAGATAAGTATTGTAACTGCAGGAAGGAGACTGATCAGGCAGAGGGGGCTATTTTAGTTGAGGATGGGGTGGAGGGGAGCACCAGGAAGGTATCTGAAATCAAATACCTGAAGTTTGAGAAAGAGCCAGTCATTTTAAAGAGCCTTCCAGGCAGAGGGAACAGCAAATGCAAAGGTCCCAAGGTAGGAATGAGCTGAGTATGTCTGAGGAAGAGAAGAAAGGCCAGTGTGGCTGGAGCACAGTGAGCAAGGGGCAAGAGGTGGAAAAGAGGAAGGAGATAGGCATGTAAGGAGGTTGGTTTTATTGCAAGTGCAAAGGAGGCAAGTAGTAGACAGTATAAAACTGAGGAGTGACATGATCTGAGTAACTGTTAGAAGAGATCTTTATGGCTGGTGTGTAGTTGGGGTGGAGGGAAGAGGCAGTGAGAACTCAGGAGACAAAGCTGAAGGCTATTGTTGAAGTCCAGCAGAGAGACCTGCATGGCTTGGGCCTGTGTGAGGCTGGACGGTGGTGGAGAGGTACATCACGAGGGAAAGGGACGCGCCAAAGATGACAGAGGTAACACCCAAAGTACCAAGGATTGCTCACGTGGAATGCGCTGTACCAAGCTAAGGAGTTATTAGATTATAGCTTTCTGGAGAGCTGGCAGGGAAGATTCCTCCTGGGAAAGAAGTAGAGGTAAAAAAAAGGCTGATGCTCAGGACCCTCAGTACAAGCTTCTACGCCATAATTTACCTGCATCTGACCCCGCTACAGGGGAATTGTGTTTGAAATTCTAAGGAGCCTGTTCAATTCCCAAGCCATTTATGTCTATTTTTACTTCATTACTTCACTGATGCTCTTTTTTATGGTAAAAAGAATAACATTACATTTACCATCTTAACCATTTTACATGTACAGCTCAGTAGAGGTAAGTATATTCACATTGTTATGCTACAGATCTCTAGAACTCTTTCATCTTGCAAAACTGAAATTCTACACCCATTAAACGCTAATCCCCATCCTTCCTCCCATTTCTATCTTATTTTGAATGTAGATCCAACTATTCATTCTCCACAGACTCAGTGTCCATCCCTGGGTACTTGTCCTTCATATGTGAAAATATCGTTGAAATTAATCAATGTCTAAAACATCCAATTTAATCAGGTTCTGTTTTCAAGGAATTTGACTCAATTTGAATTAAAAGCCATCAAGTCCATCGTCACAAGGGAGCTTTCTGTGGTGTCCATGGCCCCTGTTTCCACGGTGATACAAGCCTGCTCAGTGGTACCGTTCTTCCTTGCGCTGCACCGCCCGTGCGGTCTGTGCCAGACATTCCAGCTTCCTTGGCCCCACCCCAATCACTGTGACAACCGAAACACACCCTCACATTTCCAAACACCTTGGGGGAGTCTTGACCCATCCCAGCAGAGATGCACAAGCTGTATATTATTAGGACCCTTCAACTCTGGGGAATATTGTCTATCATAGTCATATGATCTAGATCAATTATATGATCCCTCATATATGGCACTGACATGGTTCCAGCTACTTATTTTGCAAGAAATAATTATGTTTTCCCACACTCTTTTCCCCTACAAGCATCAGTGTGGACGTTTTGGCCAATTTCCTTCGGCTTACACTTCTTTGAAGTAACTATCATTAAGAAAGTCCTTAATAAAAGACTCCTGCCTGCTCTGCTTCGCTCACCTGCTCTCCCAGTCTGCCACCACTTCTGCTTTTTATTTTCTTACACAGACCCAAGGAGGGTGTGTCCAAGAGCACAGAGAGTGCCAGGAAGGGACACAGTTAGAGGAAATGGGGCAATTGTCTGTCTTGTCAGGACAAGAAGTAGATAATATAATCTTTTAATTTAATTCCTGACATTTAATTCTACATTTTAATTACCTCATAGTATTTCCACTTGGTTTTCCTATCCTTGCATGCCAATGAATGGTTCAAAAAGGGAGAAACTGGGTGGCTATCTCCACCATCACACCATTGGTGTGGCCACTTTTTCTGTGCAAAGGCATTACCTTGAAGAATAGTCTGATTTTGTGAGAGAGAATGGAAGTGAGAGAATGCAGCAACTTTTATCAGACAAGACACAATGACTTGCTCCTTCCCAGCAGGTTCCACCAGTTCTTCTGACATTGGGTAGTTTGATCTGATGGTAAAAACCAAGGATAAAATACTTCCTGGCTCTGCCTCTGATTCATAGCAAGTCTTTATTCTTCTTGTGATGAAATATTACTCACCAAAGTAAGCCACAGCCACCAAACTTGATAATTGGCTTCTCTGGAATCCTCCCAGAGAAAGAAGTACATATTCCAAAGCGCACAGTTATGAAATTACTCCAATTACATCTGTACTTTTACTTCATGTAAGTGATGACAAGTTGTATAAATCATGCCATGACAAGATTGTATTATCTACTTCTTAACAATTGCCCAACTTCCTCTGAGAGCTATAAAGCTAGGGTGTGCAGCAGACTGTATCCTTTTCTTTGTTTTTTTTTCCCAGCTCACACATCAGTTTACAGTAACATAATCTTCTGTGAAGTCTCATGGGAAGAAAAGTAATTTGGACACTCCCCACTGTAACTTGATTCGCAGACTCTTGAATGCAGCAGACACCTCATGTTACTATGTTACCCATCCTAGAAACACATGATTGATGCCTCATTTTCTCTCCATTCTGCCTCCCACCATCTCTCTTTACACCCTTTCTTTCATCCTCCCCACCAGTCTCAGACAGGGGATGTATTGCTTACTTCCATTTGCTCTCTCCAGCACTGTCTGTCTTACCTCCTTCCTTATTCACTTGACTCCTCTTTCGCATCTTCACTCCCTTCTAATTCACTGGCCCTTCCCTTCTGTCTGCCCTCTGAAACAAGCCTCTTCTGTCCTAGTAACAAAACAAAGCAAACAAAAAACCCAAGGCTAAGCCACTCCATTAGTAAACTATCCTGCTCCTCTCCTTCCCTCTCTGCCAAGCTCCTGGTCTCCACCCACTGCTTCTATTCTTGTATGATCCATTCACTTCAATCTATTTCTACCCCGAAAGTTCCAGTGAGTCTACACTCCAGAGATGTTCACCTCATCTCTGCAAGTTTCCCACCATTGACTATCCCCTTGAGAAGTTCTCAGACCCTTTGAATTTCAAGAGAGTTTTTCAGTCAATCCTCCCATCTGTTTTTCTTTGTTCTTCATCATTTTCTTCTCTGCAACCACTTCCTCAGAAATGTCACCCACACTTGGATCTTCAACTGTTCAAATCTAGCCTGTCAGGACACTTTGCAATTTAAGCAGCTGTGCCTACCCAAGCATCATGTCCCCATTTCACAAACTTTGTTTCTCAACTGCAACAGGTGGTGACTAGTGGCTGGCAGGGGGAAAGGCCTGACTTATTCCTAGCCTTGTTCCCCTTGACACTCATTACTCAATCTGCTGTCACAAACTTACTTCTCCCCTCAGATCATCACATTCTCCCATTTGGGGAGCACATTTATTTCATAGATGTTGGATCCTGAATTTTCTCCTGACATTTAATTCTACATTTTAACTACCTCATAAGTACTTCCACTTGATTTTCCTATCATTACCTCAAACGGAAAGCCTAAGAATAAATGTATTTGCCTCTGAGGTAGTGTGGGGAACATGGTATTCTTTATGGCTCACAAATTTCTGTCAATGGTACCATCATTAACCTAATCAGTCAATCTTAAATTACCAACCACTTTGCTTCCTTCCTGTTCTAGTTACTAAGCTATCTTAATTCTTCCCCCATACTTCTCTTTCCTTTCTACTTCCAACACTAGCATCTTGATTTCTCTACCCTGTCTGCTACCAGATTAATCTTTATAACACCCCATTCACAAACATTTGTTACCTATAATCAAAATTCATTCAGTTGCAAGTTAAAAAGCCCAATTCATTTGGCCATTTTTAAAAAGAAATATATTGGCACACAACTAACTGAAAAGGCCAAGGGTCTCTGTCCTTAAGCATGGTTGGATCTAGGTTTCCAAACAGTGTCATCTTTATCCCTCTGTCTCTTGGTTGTGGGTTGGCTTCATTCTCAGGCACACTTCCCAAATGTGACAAAATCACCACCACCACCTGGAGACTTCACTGTACTACTGAAGAAAGGTAGCATCATTAGCTGAAAGAGTACTTTCTCAATTCACTAGCTGAAGTCCTAACACCGACTCCAAACTGCAAGACTAGGGTCATGAACCCATCCCTAGAGCCTGGAGAGGCGTCAACCCACCCAACCTACATAGATTAAGAATGAGAAAAGCATGGTTCCCACAAAAAATAAGGGTGCTATTACAAGATGAGGGGATGGGTTCTGGGTAGGCAAAAGTAACAGATGTCCAATACCCTCTCCCATGATTATATAGTACTACATAGTCAAATTCCTTTTGTCTGACATTCTAGAGCTTTGTTTCTTAATGTGACCTAAAACTTATTTTCCTATCTTCTCACTTCTTATTCAACAGAAGCTTTTCTCTAGAGCCAATTTTTTCCAGTTTTATTGAGATATAATTGAAATATAACTGTGTAAATTTAAGGCATACAATGTAGTGATTTTATATATGTATATATTGTAAAATGATCACCCCAGTAAGGCTAATTAACATACTTATCACATTACATAGTTACAATTGTTTTTGTGCCAATCTTTACTATTTCTTATCCTCTCATCTTGCCATGGTCTTCCTATCTCTACATTTTTGCTAATGCCACTACCTCTCCAAATTCACCCATCCTCCAAATCCAGAATTAGTGCACCCACTTTTTGGTCTACCTAACCATCCAGATAGCAACGATTTAAGCTTTTCTTCACTCAAGTTAGGATTTATTGACTATGAGTGGGACCAAACCGATTATCACTCAAAAATCAGAAGAGGAACAACTGTCACCACAAAAATACAAAGTATCATAAGAGAAACAGGTGAAAGAAAAATGTGTCAAAAAGGTGAAGGAGATTAAGTGGTATAAACTTCCAGTTATACAATAAATAAGTCATGGAATGTGAAGTACAACATAGGGAATATAGTCTATGGTACTGTAATGACTTGGTATGGTGACAGATGGTAACTACTTATGGTGAACATTTCAAAATATACAAATTTTGAATCACTATGTTAAACATCTGAAACTAATATAATATTGTATGTCAACTATACTTCATCTCTTAAAAAGAAGGAAAGAAAAGGAAGTTAAAACCATAAATATTTATATCTACTCCTTAGTAAGCTGATTTATGAAAACCAAGAATTCACCAATTCTGAAATTCCCACTCCCATTATATAGTTACAATGTTCAGACAAGCCCCTTAATAGTTGAAGAAAAATATCTCTTCTACCCAAGAGGAAATTAGTAAACAAACATAGTAAACAAATAACATGGAAAAAAAGTTTATCCTTGACAGTAATCAACTGAATATACATGAAAGCAACCTTAGAATAGCATTTTATATCTACTAAATAGTAAAAAAGTATAGCTTTTAATTATAACAATTGTCAGTTCTGAATGTACTCTTTCTTAATGGCACTTAAATTAATACAATCCTTTTGGAAGGGAATATGGCAATATTAACAATAGACATAAATATAATCAGGTCTTTTGTTACATTATTTCTACTTGGAAGAATTTATCCCAAAAAAATAATTCAAAAAAATGAAAATATGTATATGGATATATTCATTACCTCTTTACCTACAATAATAAGACATTGGTATAAAATAAATAATCAGTAGTCAGGATGTAGATTTAAATTTTGACATTTTTGGAAAATAGGTACCACATTTCTTTATCAACCTTCATTGAAAATTAGCATCTATTTTATGATATAAATGTGTAGTAAAGAGACTACAGACACAATCCAGCAGCTGACAGTAGTGAGAAATCATTGATTCTGCAATATAATGTAAAACTTATAAAATTTAATTACTAAACTTTTAATAAAAATATACTTTCAGGAGCCAAGATGGCGGCGTGAGTAGAGCAGTGGAAATCTCCTCCCAAAATCACATATATCTATGAAAATATAACAAAGACAACTCTTCCTAGAATAAAGACCAGAGGATGCAGGACAACATCCAGACCACATCCACACCTGAGAGAACCCAGCGCCTCGCGAAGGGAGTAAGATACAAGCCGCGGCCCGGCGGGAGCCGAGCGCCCCTCCCCCCAGCTCCCGGCAGGAGAAGAATAGGCAGAGCAGGAGGGAGACGGAGCACAGGACTGCTGAACACCCAGCTCCAGCCATTCGGACCAGAGCGCAGACACACTGCATGCGCGAGGCCCTGGATTCTAGGGAAACAGGGCAGCAAGAACGGTGAGCGGGTACCGGAGGCCTGGCGCCGGAAGACATAAGAAAAGCGAGCGGCCTTTTTTGTTTTGTTTTGTTTTGGCGAGTGCGTTTTGGAAGTCTTAAAGGGATAGGGACCCCAATACTAGGGAAACAGGGCAGCAAGACCGGTGAGCAGATGCCTGAGGCCGGCGCCGGAGAATAAAGAAAAACGAGCAGACATTTTTTATTTATTTTATTACTTTTTTTTAAATTTTTTTTTTTTTTTTCTGGTCATTGTTTTGTTTTGGCGAGTACTTTTTGGAAGTCTTAAAGGGGCAGGGCGGGACACTTAATCCAGAGGTAGGGAATCCGGGGATCTCTGGGCAACCTAATCCCCTGGGCTGCAGGGAGCACGGAGACCCCTTACAGAGCTAAATAGCCTCCCGGCCGCTCCCCCCCCAATGCAACTCCACCACGTTGGAGCAGCAGCCCGAGCCAGGCCACACCCACAGCAACAGCGGAGATAAACTCCATAGCAGCCGGGCACGAAGCAGAAGCCCTGTCTGCACACAGCTGCCCAGCACAAGCCACTAGAGGTCGCTGTTCTCCAAGGAGAGTAGGGCCACAAACCAACAAGAAGGGAATTTCTTCCAGCCGTCACTTGTCCCAGCTCTGCAAACTATTCCTCTCACCATGGAAAGACAAAATTACAGGCAAACCAAGATAACAGAGACTCCAGAGAAGGAGACAGACCTAACCAGTCTTCCTGACAAAGAATTCAAAATAAAAATCATAAACATGCAGACAGAGATAAAGAGAAATACGCAAGAGATATGGGATGAAGTCCAGAGGGAGATCACAGATGCCAGAAAGGAGAATACAGAAATGAAACAAACTCTGGAAGGGTTTATAAGCAGAATGGATAAGATGCAAGAGGCCATTGATGGAACTGAAACCAGAGAACAGGAACGCATAGAAGCTGACATAGAGAGAGATAAAAGGATCTCCAGGAATGAAACAATATTAAGAGAACTATGTGACCAATCCAAAAGGAACAATATCCATATTATAGGGGTACCAGAAGAAGAAGAGAGGAATGGGGATGGAAAGTATCTTGGAAGAAATAATTGCTGAAAACTTCCCCAAACTGGTGGAGGAAATAATCAAACAGATCACGGAAATACACAGAACCCCCAACAGAAAGGATCCAAGGAGGACAACACCAAGGCACATAATAATTAAAATGGCAAAGATCAAGGACAAGGAAAGAGTTTTAAAGGCAGCTAGAGAGAAAAAGGTCACCTATAAAGGAAAACCCATCAGGCTAACATCAGATTTCTCGACAGAAACCCTACAGGCCAGAAGAGAATGGCATGATATATTTAATGCAATGAAACAGAAGGGCCTTGAACCAAGGATACTGTATCCAGCACGACTATCATTTAAATATGATGGCGGGATTAAACAATTCCCAGACAAGCAAAAGCTGAGGGAATTTGCTTCCCACAAACCACCTCTACAGAACATCTTACAGGGACTGCTCTAGATGGGAGCACTCCTAGAAAGAGCACAGCACAAAACACCCAACATATGAAGAATGGAGGAGGAGGAATAAGAAGGGAGAGAAGAAAAGAATCTCCAAACAGTGTATATAGCAGCTCAATGAGCGAGCTAAGTTAGGCAGTAAGATACTAAAGAGGCTAACCTTGAACCTTTGGTAAAAACGAATTTAAAGCCTGCAATGGCAATAAGTACATATCTTTCAATAGTCACCCTAAATGTTAATGGTCTGAAAGCACCAATCAAAAGACACAGAGTAATAGAATGGATAAAAAAGCAAGACCCATCTATATGCTGCTTACAAGACACTCACCTCAAACCCAAAGACATGTACAGACTAAAAGTCAAGGGGCGGAAAAAGATATTTCAGGCAAACAACAGTGAGAAGAAAGCAGGGGTTGCAGTACTAATATCAGACAAAATAGACTTCAAAGAAAGTAACAAGAGATAAAGAAGGACACTACATAATGATAAAGGGCTTAGTCCAACAAGAGGATATAACCATTCTAAATATATATGCACCCAACACAGGAGCCCCAGCATATGTGAAACAAATACTAACAGAACTAAAGGGGGATATAGACTGCAATGCATTCATTCTAGGAGACTTCAACACATCACTCACCCCAAAGGATAGATCCACTGGGCAGAAAATAAGTAAGGACACAGAAGCACTGAACAACACAGTAGAGCAGATGGACCTAATAGACATCTATAGAACTCTACATCCAAAAGCAACAGGATATACATTCTTCTCAAGTGCACATGGAACATTCTCCAGAATAGACCACATACTAGCCCACAAAAAGAGCCTCAGAAAAATCCAAAATACTGAAATTCTACCAACCAACTTTTCAGACCACAAAGGTATAAAACTAGAAATAAATTCTACAAAGAAAACAAAAAGGCTCACAAACACATGGAGGCTTAACAACATGCTCCTAAATAATCAATGGATCAATGAACAAATTAAAATAGAGATCAGGGAATATATAGAAATAAATGACAACAATAACACAAAGCCCCAACTTCTGTGGGACGCAGCGAAAGCAGTCTTAAGAGGAAAGTATATAGCGATCCAGGCACACTTGAAGAAGCAAGAACAATCCCAAATGAATAGTCTAACATCACAATTATCGAAATTGGAAAAAGAACAAATGAGGCCTAAAGTCAGCAGAAGGAGGGACATAATAAAGATCAGAGAAGAAATAAATAAAATTGAAAAGAATAAAACAATAGCAAAAATCAATGAAACCAAGAGCTGGTTCTTCGAGAAAATAAACAAGGCTATATAAGCCTCTAGCCAAACTTATTAAGAGAAAAAGAGAATCAACACAAATCAACAGAATCACAAATGAGAACGGAAAAATCACGACAGACTCCACAGAAATACAAAGAATTATTAAAGACTACTATGAAAACCTATATGCCAACAAGCTGGAAAACCTAGAAGAAATGGACAACTTCCTAGAAAAATACAACCTTCCAAGACTGACCAAGGAAGAAACACTTAAGTGAAACAAACCAATTACGAGCAAAGAAGTTGAAACGGTAATCAAAAAACTACCCAAGAACAAAACCCCCGGGCCAGATGGATTTACCTCAAAATTTTATCAGACACACAGAGAAGGCATAATACCCATTCACCTTAAAGTTTTCCAAAAAATAGAAGAGGAGAGAATACTCCCAAACTCATTCTATGAAGCCAACATCACCCTAATACCAAAACCAGGCAAAGACCCCACCAAAAAAGAAAACTACAGACCAATATCCCTGATGAATGTAGATGCAAAAATACTTAATAAAATATAAGCAAACCGAATGCAAAAGTATATCAAAAGGATCATACACCATGACCAAGTGGGATTCATCCCAGGGATGCAAGGATGGTACAACATTCGAAAATCCATCAACATCATCCACCACATCAACAAAAAGAAAGACAAAAACCACATGATTATCTCCATAGATGCTGAAAAAGCATTTGACAAAATTCAACATCCATTCATGATAAAAACTCTCAGCAAAATGGGAATAGAGGGCAAGTACCTCAACATAATAAAGGCCATATATCATAAACCCACAGCCAACATTATACTGAACAGTGAGAAGCTGAAAGCTTTTCCTCTGAGATCGGGAACTAGACAGGGATGCCCACTCTCCCCACTGCTATTTAACATAGTACTGGAGGTCCTAGCCACAGCAATCAGACAAAACAAAAAAATACAAGGAATCCAGATTGTTAAAGAAGAAGTTAAACTGTCACTATTTGCAGATGACATGATATTGTACATAAAAAACCCTAAAGACTCCACCCCAAAACTACTAGAACTGATATTGGAATACAGCAAAGTTGCAGGATACAAAATTAACATACAGAAATCTGTAGCTTTCCTATACACTAACAATGAACCAACAGAAAGAGAAATCAGGAAAACAATTCCATTCACAATTGCATCAAAAAGAATAAAATACCTAGGAATAAATCTAACCAAAGAAGTGAATGACCTATACTCTGAAAACTACAAGTCACTCTTAAGAGAAATTAAAGGGGACACTAACAAATGGAAACTCATCCCTTGCTCATGGCTAGGAAGAATTAATATTGTCAAAATGGCCATCCTACCCAAAGCAATATACAGATTTGATGCAATCCCTATCAAATTACCAGCAACATTCTTCAATGAACAGGAACAAATAATTCAAAAATTCATATGGAAACACCAAAGACCCCCAAATAGCCAAAGCAATCCTGAGAAAGAAGAATAAAGTAGGGGGGATCTCACTCCCCAATTTCAAGCTCTACTATAAAGCCATAGTAATCAAGACAGTTTGTTACTGGCACAAGAACAGAGCCACAGACCAGTGGAACAGACTAGAGACTCCAGACATTAACCCAGACATATATGGTCAATTAATATTTGATAAAGGAGCCATGGACATACAATGGCAAAATGAGAGTCTCTTCAACAGATGGTGCTGGCAAAACTGGACAGCTACATGTAGGAGAATGAAACTGGACCATTGTCTAACCCCATATACAAAAGTAAATTCAAAATGGATCAAAGACCTGAATGTAAGCCATGAAACCATTAAACTTGTGGAAAAAAACATAGGCGAAAACCTCCTAGACATAAACATGAGCGACCTCTTCTTGAACATATCTCCCCGGGCAAGGAAAACAACAGCAAAAATGAACAAGTGGGACTATATTAAGCTGAAAAGCTTCTGTACAGCAAAAGACACCATCAATAGAACAAAAAGGAACCCTACAGTATGGGAGAATATATTTGAAAATGACAGATCCGATAAAGGCTTGACGTCCAAAATATATAAAGAGCTCACACGCCTCAACAAACAAAAGTCAAATAATCCAATTAAAAAATGGGCAGAGGAACTGAACAGACAGTTCTCCAAAAAAGAAATACAGATGGCCAACAGACACATGAAAAGATGCTCCACATCGCTAATCATCAGAGAAATGCAAATTAAAACTACAATGAGGTATCACCTCACACCAGTAAGGATGGCTGCCATCCAAAAGACAAACAACAACAAATGTTGGCGAGGCTGTGAAGAAAGGGGAACCCTCCTTCACTGCTGGTGGGAATGTAAACTAGTTCAACCACTGTGGAAAGCAGTATGGAGGTTCATCAAAATGCTCAAAACAGACTTACCATTTGACCCAGGAATTGCACTCCTAGGAATTTACCCTAAGAACGCAGCAATCAAGTTTGAGAAAGACCAATGTACCCCTATGTTTATCACAGCACTATTTACAATAGCGAAGAATTGGAAACAACCTAAATGTCCATCGGTAGATGAATGGATAAAGAAGATGTGGTACATATACACAATGGAATACTACTCAGCCATAAGAAGAGGGCAAATCCTACCATTTGCAGCAATATGGATGGAGCTGGAGGGTATTATGCTTAGTGAAATAATCCAAGCAGAGAAAGAGAAATACCAAATGATTTCACTCATCTGTGGAGTATAAGAACAAAGGGAAAACTGAAGGAACAAAACAGCAGCGGAATCACAGAACCCAAGAATGGACTAACAGGTACCAAAGGGAAAGGGACCGGGGAGGATGGATGGGTAGGGAGGGATAAGGGGGGGTAGGAATAAGGGGGGTATTAAGATCAGCATGCATAGGGGGGTGGGAGAAAGGGGAGGGCTGTACAACACAGAGAGGACAAGTACTGATTCTACAGCATTTAGCTATGCTGATGGACAGTGACTCTAAAGGGGTTTATAGCAGGGACTTGGTATAGGGGAGAGCCTAGTACACATAATATTCTTCATGTAAGTGTAGATTAAAGATAACAAAAAAAAAAGAAAGAAAGAAAGAAAAGGGGGATTACTCCATGATAGGATAAAAGTAACTGTAAATCAACGATTAATGCATGCTTTAAATATCTTTAACTTTGATCACTTAAAGGGTGTCAGATGATCGGCTATGGAGGTACACTTTTATGATAATATTTCTTTCTCTTAAAAAAAAAATCAGTTACTGTGTGGTGACCTCCAATGATTTCTACACAATGGTATAAAGGGCAGATCAAAGTGTGGGCAAAGGGTCTGTTTGTGTTTATACAGAGGATAAAAGCCTAATTTGGCTACCCAGAAAATGAACTAAGATGTGATATGAAGAAGAACTTCCAACATCAACATTCTCTGGAAGAGTTATACCAGAAGATGATCATCAAAAAACCTCAACAAAGATCCAGGCGATGCTGCAGTTGTAGCCGCATTCATTCCCACCAGTTCCTGGACTTGCCATTGGAATGAAGAAGGAGATATCTAAGCTGGCCTGTGCATACAGTAAAACAACAAATTTGACTGGATCTACACTGTTGGAACTCAACCAAGAATTAGGAGAAGTGCAAGTTGTAGCGCTCCAAAATCTTACAACTACAGACTATCTACTGCTAAAAGAACATATGGGATGTGAACAGTTCCCAGGAATGGGCTGTTTTAATTTGTCTGATTTCTCTCAGATTGTTCAAGTACATTTGGACAATATCCATCATATCACAGACAAATTTTCATAAATGCCTAGGGTGCCTAACTGGTTTTCTTGGCCTCACTGGAGATGGCTGGTAATTATAGATCTGCTTTGGTTATGTAACTGTATTCCTATTATGTTAATGTGTGTGTGCAATTTAATTAGTAGTTTAAAACCTATACATGCTTAAATTACTCTACAAGAAGATACATCAAAGAAATAATCAATCTTCCCATGTTTTCTTCCATCTGCTACCTCTATAGCTTTTCTTCTTCCTTCCTAATTACAACCCTTAAGTAGAATTCGTGCCTCATATCGAATTTACTGAGTATCATAAGTCCTCCAAGTGCTAAAGATACCTCAAGACAAATGCTGGGCATAGAAGCCACAGGGCATAAATATGCAAAGAAGTAAAAAGCTAACCATTTCAAACAATATGGCTTCTCTCTCACTTACCAACTTTACATCTCCCTGTATGGCCCCGGAAGATGACTGGTTAGCCAGAGACGGGTAAGATTCCTCAAGGGAGGAACAACCTAAGACAGGCACAGTCGCAGGGGGGCCATCAGGTGAGAAATTGGGGATCAACAGAGGTGAGGGTTAGAACCTCACCCCCCTGTTCTGAGAGAAATCTTCTGCATCCGTGGATGTTTTATTGCCCTTGTCTAGCTTGGATTAACACATAGTCTACAGGCACACACCTGATCATCTACATTTGCTCTCTTACAACACTAAACTAAGTTTTCTACCTTTATCTTTCATATACCTACCACTTCAGCATTTTATTAAAAATAATAATAATAATAAAGGTAGAAATGTGGGTTCCACATATAAATCAAGTATAAAAATCAAACGAATATTCATATTTGACCTGATTGTTTATAGTTCATAATGCGTGATCAAAACCGAAAGTTTCTGTGATGACTGCCCTTGTACTGTTCACCATGTAAGAACTTATTCACTATGTAAGAATTTGTTCACCATGTAAGAACTTGTTCGTTATACTTTAGAAGATTGGAGACTGTTGAGAATTAGGCTTGGGGTTGATTAATGATTGTGCATTGAGTCCCCTATACAGAATTTTATTGTTGTTAACAACCATTTGATCAATAAATATAAGATATGCCCTCTCAAAAAAAAAAAACAAAAAAAACCCCACAAAAAAAATATATATATACTTTTCAGTAGTTGATGGTCCTACTATAAGGGCCTGTACCTCAGACTAACCTAATAGTGATGAGGGAAAGTTTCTTTTTTAGAGTAATACAGCCAGTAAATGAGGAAGAAATAATGGAATTAGAAAATCACTATATAGGTATTACCCAATAATGGCTGCTTGCACCCCAAAGAGACAACTAGACATGCACCTTCTAATACAAGTATATAATCACCTATGAGGTAGTTTTATCCTCCACCAAAAAAAGTCTAAAAATTTAAATATTACCAGGCCTCAGGTTTCAGTGTAAAGAAAATACCCAGGCTAGAGGAATACGTTTGATGAGACCATAGATACTCAGCAAAATCTAAACAGTGAGCACTTCTGCAGGACTATGACTTTTTTTTTCGCTATAATATTGCAAGAAAAAAAAAAGGAGATCCAGAGGGAAAGTTTAAAGAAAAAAAGTCCTCAAGATACAGATCATCGATAACAACTACATGGACCTTGTTTGTATCTAATTTTGAACAAATGTTTTTAAAAATGGTTTTATAATTATGGTAAAGAAAATGGGAGCCCTGGGTATTAAGGCAACTTTTCCTGAATTTTGGGGAAGTGATAGTACTGTGGCTATTTGAAAAGGGAAGTCCTTTTCATTTTAAAGATGCATATTGAAATATATGGAAAAAATGATACAATATCTTGGATTTGCTTCACAATAATCTGGAGTTTCTTCAAATAGAATTCACATCAATCTTGTTATGCAGCTGAAGCCTGTAGAATGTTGCACATGTGCTCCAGACCTTTACATTTATAAATGTATTTATTCCTTTGAAGGACCTTATCTTTTCTCACCAGAGCCTATTTAAAGCTTACTTCTGCTTCAAGGATTTTGTCTAGCTTCTCTTACTACTTCAGTAGCATATGAACTATTTCCCACATTTGCTTCTTTAAAAAACATGAACACAAATTCTGATATTAAAATATAATGCCCCTGGCATTCTCATCATATAACTAAAGCCACAGAATCTGAGACAAATTAAACCCATTTTATTACATTTGTTAATGTAATTTTATTTGAAAGTGGTCTTTCCTTCAGATGTGCAAGATGGATTAAGCATGGAATGTGACTGAAAGGTTAAAAATAAATTCTTTCTTAAGGAATTGCTCATTCACCTAGGGGAGAAGACCATGGGGAAAAAATTAACTTCTTACTGTGTGTCGAATATGAACAAAGTACTTTATATGAATTTAATTTCAATCCTCATAATGACTCCTTGAGGTAGGTTGTTGTCCCTCATCACTATTAGGTTAGTCTGAGGTACAGGTCCTTATAGTAGGACCATCAACTACTGAAAGTATATTGTTACTACTTCTAAAATACCAATGAAGAAACTGAAGTGTGCAAACTTGAAATAGCTTGCTCAGTGTTTCACAAATCGTAGATCAGCATGAAATAGCCTGGAACCCAGGTTTCTTGAAGCAAAAGCCTATGCTATGCACAGTTGCGCCAAACTAGCAGTTGTCTATTCAATCAAGATTTGCTCTGAACCTTCACTATGAATATCAATATACAGTGAACAGTGCCTATACAGACGCCATATGAATGTTCTGGTGGTTCATGTTATGTGTCAACTTGACTGGGCCACAGATGACCAAATATTTGGTCAAACATTATTCTGGCTGTTTCTGTGAGGGAGTTTTGGGATGAGATTAATATTTTAATTGGCAAAGCAGATTGCTTTCCATAATTGGGGGGGCCTTATTTTGTCAGTTGAAGGCCAGAACAGAGCAAAAAGACCAATGTTCCCCACAATAGGAGGAATTCTCGAGCAGACCACTTTGGGACTTCATCTGCATAATCAGCTTTTCTGTGTCTCCACCTGCCAGCCCACACTGCAGATTTGGATTTGCCAGTCCCCATAATCCCATTAGCCAATTCCTTATAATACATTCTCTCACTATATATGCACACACACACATACATACTATGTATACACACACACACAGTTATATATACATATGACTGAGGCATATATTGTGGCGTAATTATATATTTATTTAACTCGAGAGGTTAGGTAAGGTATTTCTCATTATCACAAAAAGTTTTCTGCCCCTTGTTCACAAAATGACATTTTTTGAACAATAACACTAAGAAAGGAGGAAACATTTTGAGCAGAGACAGAATTTGTGACTTACTGGCTAGTGACGTACTGACTGAGATGTACCTGTGGGGTCATGTAAACCCAATCTATATGTATATATAGCAAGTTAGTTAGTTACTTAGTTCTGTTTCTCTGGAGAAGCCTGACCAATACAAATGTATTTCAAGAAACCCAAATATAAAGAAACAGTGTTTAAATTACCACTATGTTTTGTAACACTGCTGCTGTAATTTTATATGAAAGTGGTCTTTCCTTACATATGCACCCCTATGTTTATCGCAGCACTATTTACAATAGCCAAGATATGGAAGCAACCTAAGTGTCCATCAGTAGATGAATGGATAAAGAAGATGTGGTGTATATATACAATGGAATACTATTCAGCCATAAGAAAGAAACAAATCCTACCATTTGCAACAACATGGATGGAGCTGGAGGATATTATGCTCAGTGAAATAAGCCAGGTGGAGAAAGATAAGTACCAAAAGATTTCCCTCATTTGTGGACTATAACAATGAAGCAAAACAAGGAACAAAATAGCAACAGACTCACAGACTCCAAGAAATGACTAACAGTTACCAAAGGGGAGGGGTCGGGGGGAGCCGGGGGAGAGGGAAGGAGAAGGAGATTGAGGGGTATTATGATTAGTACACATGGTGTGGGGGGATCATGGGGAAGACAGTGTAGCACAGAGAAGGCAAATAGTGACTCTGTGACATCTTACTACACTGATGAACACTGACTGCAATGGGGTATGAGGGGTACTCAATAATATGGGTGAATGTAGTAACCACATTGTTTTTTCATGTGAAACCTTCATAAGAGTGTATATCAATACCACCTTAATAAAAATAACATTTAAATTAAAAAAAGAATTTGGTCTTTCCTTACAATGAATCATATTCCCAAAAAAATGTCTGCTTAAAGTCATGAGCAGAGGATTCCACCTGCTATATTTGGTTTCATTTTAGAGCCTTAGTTCAGTCATCACCAATTGTTTCCCAAATCACTCCATTGGTAGCAACACTGACCTTATAGTGGTCTTATACTACTACTTTATGTAATAAAATTATTAGTTAATTCACTACATACTGGCTGGCCCCATGCCAGGCACATAAATCCACAGAGAAAATAGTCCCTGGCCCCAAGTAGCTTATAATCTTAGTTAGGAGTCAGGGAAGCTAAAATCACTACAATATAATGATACCAGCTATATTGGAGGCGTGTCCCAACTGTAACTGGTAAAGCCGTTGGCAAAGAAGCAGTGCCTAAATCTACTAAGAGTCCGGAAGACATCCCAGAATAAAAGTTTTAATAATTTAAAAAATATGTTCTGTTAGGTGATCAGACTGATCTTCCTTTCAGACCTTCACTTAGGGCAAGCTCCGTATTGCACAACATGGAAGGAATCCTGGTCCACCTTTCTGTCCTGCGGCCTTCTGCATGCAGTTCTGCAGCTAACGAGTCTACCTTGATACCACAGGGAGCTCATTTTTTCCTAGAGAACTCCCTTTTTTCCCTTTCTCTCTTTTAGAGAATCCCGGAAGATGGCTTTCAGAGCAGCAGTATGCTGAATGATGTCATGCATGCCCACAGTGGTGTTGCATCCCCTTTTTCTGTTGTACACTTCAGATCAGTAATGTCAGTCTCTGATGCCAGTTGCAGACCTGCAGAAAGAATGATTTATTTCCCCATTGGTTTTCCACACTCAAATTCAATTAAAGGGTTTGAAATTGTTTAAGACAATTAATAATAAGGTCTCTTACTTTTCTCTCCTTCCTGGATTAGTTTTCCTTGTGAGCCATCCCTGAGAGCTCATATGTAAGAGCTTGATCTTCATTGACATTAATGACCCTAATGTTACCTTACAAGCAGCCCCTTTATGCCTATTTGCTCAATCAAAAATAAATTTAATCACTGTATTGCACGCTGTGACTTAGATAATGCTCTCAAATTAGACTCTTTGCCAACATTCTCCTAGTAACTTTCTTAATCTAATTAGGATCTTTACATTAGAATACTGCTTCATATCTACTGACTAAAGAGTATAAAATAAAGTTCAGATTTTAGGTACACTATATGATTTTAAACTGACCTAATTACATATATTTTTTTAATCAAAAGAGACTAGGTAAGGTACTTTTCATTACTGTAGCAAGTTTCTACCCTTGCTCTCCCTCCTTCCCTCACAAAATGGCATTCTGAACAATAACATTAAGAAGAGAGGAAACTCGGAGCTGAGACAGATTTGCAACTTACTGGCTAGTGATATACTGAGTGGGTGTACCTGTGACATTTGCTCACTGGAAGGTAGAACAGCTTGATACTATCTTATCGAGGGTGGAGAGGTGGCATGTGATAAAGTTCCATTTGTTTCACGCAGGTGTCGGTGGGTATCTGATTGGAAGGGCCAGAGCAGGCAGCATTAGTTCTGGAGACTCTGGGACCTAAGCGTACAAAGCAGAGAGGTGTGTTTGTGGTGAGATGAGGTGTGCCATGGGCCAGCCCTGGAATCCAGCAGCAGCCAAGAGACAGCTAGCACCCCAGCAAGCTTGCTGCGCTCCAGACTAAAAGAGGTGTAACCAGGCACGAAGGACCAGCTGTGAACTCTGGTCAATTTTAATAAAACTAGTTATGAACAGTGGTTCCTTGGTAGTCATGTGGCATCTGGGATTTGCTTTCCATCATGGGGAGCTCAGAGGGGCAGTCAAGCATCATCCCCAGGGGAGGAGCAGGTAGAAATTAAGCTGGGGCTGGGGAAGGGTAAAGGATTCAGGCGATTGTGATGCAGTTCATAGCTAGAGCCCAGTGCTACTGTCCTGTTGAGAGTGACCTGAAAATTAAGAACCAGGGATTCAGAAGGAAGGCCAATGCAGCAGGTTGACCACACACAGGAGAGGTTGCTGTTAGTACTTCCTCAAGTTCAATGTAACATTTCACTTAGACCTCATGTCCAGAATTTAGACACATGGTTGCAGCTAGCTGCAAAAGGCTAGAAAACATGGTCTTTTATTCCAAGTGACTGCACTGCCAGATTTAAGTTGGATTCTGTTAAGGAAGAAGAGAAGAACTGATCTAGGGAGGAAATTACCACTTTCTACCACAATCCCCACATTGCCTTTTTCTTTTTAAACCTTGACTCTGCCTCTTGTCAGTAGTATGACCAAGTGCAAGCTAATGAATTATCTGAATCTCAGTCCTAGCATCTATAAAATGGGCATATCACTACCTAGTCCACAGGTTTGTGTAGATGAAATAAAATTAACATTTGTAGATGGTAATAAACAAATGTTTATTGTCCTAAAGCTGGTTTTGCTTGTCTATTTACCTTTTTCCTTTACCACTTTCCTGATACTGTTTTGATTCCTCGAGCAAGATTGCCCTGGGGTGTCATCTTGGCCAGATATTACCCATGAAGACAAGGAAGGGATTCATCCAGTGAAATTCCTCTCAGGTCAAGGGAGGGAGTTGGTAGTGTAATAAAACACATTGAATGAATTCTTGGCATTTGACAATTACAGGTTTTGAGAAAACTTTTGAAGAAATTTATTAATTTGGGTCCAAACTGTATTCTCCTGAATGACACCTTAAAAAGAGTTAAGTGTGTCATTTTGAAAACAGAAGTAAAGACAGAGTTTATTAAAAATAGTTACATTTTTTGTGACTGCCCTACATGAAGTCCACAGTTTATGGAACCTAAACACTGCAATACTCAGTGCCTGGAGTAAGATATTTATGGCAGTATGTTTTCTTGTCATATGACTGTCACCTGTTAGATTTCATTGTAATTGTGGCCTCATTCCTATGGCTCCAGCTCCTGTTTGCTACGACAATGTTGAACTTAGATTAGATAGGAACTCTTTGCTAAAGTCAGTGGTTGAAAAGTCCCTTCAAGTGTGCAGTACTTGATTGTTCTCCTTTTGACCTTCTCTTTGCATTTTCTTTTGTATCTCGGTAACAATAGAAATAACAAGGAGAGGTACACTTGGTCCAGATCCAGTCCTTCATTGCGTGGAAGGTGACAGCTGCACTAGTGCTTTGACAGAAAAGATGAAAGGTTGAACGTTGAAGAGCAGCTATTTTGGCCTCAGGGAGTATGCTACAAAGAGGGAGGCCATAGGGATTACTACCCTGCAACTCTTATCTCTTGCTGTCACCATTAAATGCACTCCCAGGAGCCCCTGAGTTTTCCCTCTAAGGTCACTGATGCCCACCCTGCTTGCTCTTTCCCACTTACACTCATTTGTCTTTACCTCCCTCTGTTGATCTGACTGTGTGACTTTCTGAAGGTACACAGTGAGTGTGAGCTTTGGAATTACAAAGATCTCCTATGAACTAGTGCACCTGATCCTCAATTTCCTGCTCTGTAAAATGTTAATAAAACCTACTTCTCAGCAACATTGGAAATACCCAATCTCAAGCCCCACCTCATACCTACTGAATCGGAATGAGCATTTTCACAGCATCCCCCACCAGATGTTTCACGTGCATGTTATAGGTTGAAAAGCACTGCTCTAAAACAAAAATTCCTTCTCTTTCCATCCTTTTTCCAGGGGGGACAGAATAATGGGTGCCACTCACCATGTGCCTACTCTGTCAGCTGCCGCTTTCCTAACTGCCTTCTCCTCATCCTCACATCGTGAGGTTTGCACTATCATCTCCCTTTGCCACTGAAGAAATGGAGACAAAAGGCCTTTGTCTACTGGCCTTTGTTGCTGGAGAAGAAGACAGAAGTGAAAGAAATAAGTTAGAAAATGAAAATAAGAAAGAAAAAAAGGAATACATTTAAACATCACAGGTAACCTTGAATTTCGGTGAAATCAGTAGACTCCCACTTCCTTCATGATTGAGTCCAGCTGTCCTCAATTCTTTTTCAAGTTCCTTTTGCTTTATTTAATATGGCCATACGTTTTGGCACCTGATAAGCCAAGACAAACTATTCCACAAACATTAAATGATTATTTAATTTTCAGCCTGTTTAGTAAAATGATGTATCAGCTGATTGTGGGACCTAACCCAGCATGTGAGTGCATGACTTTGTGAGTTTCTTTCAGGTGCATTTTTTCTCTTAACTACATTGCAAGATTGATAGGGGAAAGCAGCTCCTTCCTTCCTCCCTACTTCCCCCTCCCTCCCTTCCTTCCTCCCTCCTTCCCTTCCTTCTTTTCTTCTTTCCTTCCTGACTGCAAGGGAAAAAAAACATCGTAATTTTGTTTCTGGAGTGGGAAATGTAATTTACCATCAGATAACTTAATAATCTTAGTTCATCTGCAATTAACCAATTATGTTTTATTATTAATGCTTCTCCTGATTTGAGCAAGGAATCCACGCCGATCAATTTCGTTTTAGATCAAGAGATAGTATCCTTTCTTGTCTTTTGCACTTATTTGGATGTCTTAAATTTCTGGCTATGTTAACAGCTTCTAACTATGACTTTTGAAATTAAAAAGGCATGAAAACATCATCTGAAATATTTGAGATTTCAATGGGAATTTTAATAATAATAACAATGATTACATATGGATCAAAATAAATATAATCTAAAAATTGGCTCAGGTAGAATATACCCTACATTCCTCTATAATGTTGTTAAGCAAGAAGAGGCATGCCAGAACCACATACTGATTTTTAATCTTTTGGAAGGATCTTTCTTGGAGGCAAACATTTTTCTTTTATAATACTCTTTTTTTTTATAGATAATTATTTTTTTATTGAAGGGTAGTTGACACACAGTATTATATTACATTAGTTTCAGGTGTACAACATAGTGATTCAACATTTATATACATGACAATTCTAGGTACCAGCTATCACCATACCAAGCTGTTACAATATCTTGACTATATTCCTTATCTATACATTACATCCCGGTTACTTATTTATTTTACCATTGGAAGTGTGTACTTTTTTTTTTTTTTTGTGAGGGCATCTCTCATATTTATTGATCAAATGGTTGTTAACAACAATAAAATTCTGTATAGGGGAGTCAATGCTCAATGCACAATCATTAATCTACCCCAAGCCTAATTTTCATCAGTCTCCAATCTTCTGAGGCATAACAAACAAGTTCTTACATGGAGAACAAATTCTTACATAGTGAATAAGTTCTTACATGGTGAACAGTACAAGGGCAGCCATCACAGAAACCTTCGGTTTTGCTCATGCATTATGAACTATAAACAGTCAGTTCAAATATGAATACTCATTTGAATTTTTTTTTTTAATAATTATTTTTTATTGAAGGGTAGTTGACGCACAGTATTACATTGCATTAGTTTCAAGTGTACAACACAGTGGTAGAACATTTATATACATAATTCTAGGTTCCAGCTATCACCCTACCAAGCTGTTACAATATCTTGACTATATTCCTTATGCTATACATTACATCCCGGTTACTTATTTATTTTACCATTGGAAGTCTGTCCTTTTTTTTTTTTTTTTGTGAGGGCATCTCTCATATTTATTGATCAAATGGTTGTTAACGACAATAAAATTCTGTATAGGGGAGTCAATGCTCAATGCACAATCATTAATCCACCCCAAGCCTAATTTTCGTCAGTCTCCAATCTTCTGAGGCATAACAAACAAGTTCTTACATGGAGAACAAATTCTTACATAATGAATAAGTTACATAGTGAACAGTACAAGGGCAGTCATCACAGAAACTTTCGGTTCTGCTCATGCATTATGAACTCTAAACAGTCAGTTCAAATATGAATACTCATTTGGTTTTTATACTTGATTTATATGTGGATACCACATTTCTCTCTTTTTTATTATTATTTTTAATAAAATGCTGAAGTGGTAGGTAGATACAAGATAAAGGTAGAAAACATAGTTTAGTGTTGTAAGAGAGCACATGTAGATGATCAGGTGTGTGCCTGTAGACTATGTGTTAATCCAAGCTAGACCAGGGCAATAAAACATCCACGTATGCAGAAGATTTCTCTCAGAATAGGGGGGGTGAGGTTCTAAGCCTCACCTCTGTTGATCCCCAATTTCTCACCTGATGGCCCCCCTGCAACTGTGCCTGTGTTAGGTTGTTCCTCCCTTGAGGAATCTTACCCGTCTCTGGCTAACCAGTCATCTTCCGGGGCCATACAGGGAAATGTGAAGTTGGTAAGTGAGAGGGAAGCCTTATTGTTTGAAAAGGTTAGCTTTTTACTTCTTTGCATATTTATGCCCTGTGGCTTCTATGCCCAGCATTTGTCTTGAGGTATCTTTACCACTTGGAGGAGTTATGATACTCGGTAAATTTGATATGAGGCACGAATTCTATTTAAGGGTTGTAATTAGGAAGGAAGAAGAAAAGCTATAGAAGTAGCAGGCGGAAGAAAACATGGAAGATTTATTATTTCTTTGACATATCTTCTTGTAGAGTAACTTCAGCATATATAGGTTTTAAGCTACTACTTAAATTGCGCACACACATTAACATAATAGGACTATAGTTACATAACCAAAGCATATCTGTAATTACCAGCCATCTCCAGTGAAACCAAGAAAACCATTAAGGCACCTTAGGCATTTGTGAAAACTTATCTATGATATTGTGGATATTGTCCAACTGAACTTGAACAGTCTGAGATAAATCAGACAAATTAAAACAACCCATTCCTGGGGACTGTTCACATGCCATATGTTCTTTTAACAGTAAATAGTCTGTAGTTGTAAGAGTTTGGAGCGCTACAATTTGCACTTCTCCAAATTCTTGGTTGAGTTCCAACAGTATAGATCCAGTCAAATTTGTTGTTTTACTGTATGCACAGGCCAGCTTAGATATCTCCTTCCTCATTCCCATGGCAAGTCCAGGAACTGGTGGGATGAGCGCATCTACAGCTGTAGCAGTGCGTGGATCTTTGTTGGGGTTTTTTGATGATCATCTTCTGGCATGAGTCTTCCAGAGAGTGCAGATGTTGGAAGTTCTTTTTCATATCGTATCTTAGTTCATTTTCGGGGTAGCCCAATTAGGCTTTGATCCTCTGTATAAACACAAACAGACCCTTTGTCTACACTTTTATATGCCCTTTATACCCTTGTGCCCTTGTGTAGAACTCGTTGGAGGTTACCACACAGGAACTGCCCTTTTTTTTTTTTTGCTTTGTTTTTGGTATCACTAATCTACACTTACATGACGAATATTATGTTTACTAGGCTCTCCCCTATACCAGGTCTCCCCTATAAACCCCTTTACAGTCACTGTCCTTCAGCATAGCAAAATGTTGTAGAATCACTACTTGCCTTCTGTGTTGTACAGCCCTCCCTTTTCTCCTACCCCCCCATGTATGTTAATCTTAATACCCCCCTACTTCTCCCCCCCTTATCCCTCCCTACCCACCCATCCTCCCCAGTCCCTTTCCCTTTGGTACCTGTTAGTCCATTCTTGAGTTCTGTGATTCTGCTGCTGTTTTGTTCCTTCAGTTTTTCCTTTGTTCTTATATTCCACAGATAAGTGAAATCATTTGGTATTTCTCTTTCTCCGCTTGGCTTGTTTCACTGAGCATAATACCCTCCAGCTCCATCCATGTTGCTGCAAATGATTGGATTTGCCCTTTTCTTATGGCTGAGTAGTATTCCATTGTGTATATGTACCACATCTTCTTTATCCATTCATCTATCGATGGACATTTAGGTTGTTTCCAATTCTTGGCTATTGTAAATAGTGCTGCAATAAACATAGGGGTGCATCTGTCTTTCTCAAACTTGATTGCTGCGTTCTTAGGGTAAATTCCTAGGAGTGCAATTCCTGGGTCAAATGGTAAGTCTGTTTTGAGCATTTTGATATACCTCCATACTGCTTTCCACAATGGTTGAACTAGTTTACATTCCCACCAGCAGTGTAGGAGGGTTCCTCTTTCTCCACAGCCTCGCCAACATTTGTTGTTGTTTGTCTTTTGGATGGCAGCCATCCTTACTGGTGTGAGGTGATACCTCATTGTAGTTTTAATTTGCATTTCTCTGATAATTAGCGATGTGGAGCATCTTTTCATGTGTCTGTTGGCCATCTGTATTTCTTTTTTGGAGAACTGTCTGTTCAGTTCCTCTGCCCATTTTTTAATTGGGTTATTTGTTTTTTGTTTGTTGAGGCGTGTGAGCTCCTTATATATTCTGGATGTCAAGCCTTTATCGGATGTGTCATTTTGAAATATATTCTCCCATACTGTAGGGATCCTTCTTGTTCTATTGATGGTGTCTTTTGCTGTACAGAAGCTTTTCAGCTTAATATAGTCCCACTTACTCATTTTTGCTGTTGTTTTCCTTGCCCGGGGAGATATGTTCAAGAAGAGGTCACTCGTGTTTATGTCTAAGAGGTTTTCGCCTATGTTTTCTTCCAAGAGTTTAATGGTTTCATGGCTTACATTCAGGTCTTTGATCCATTTTGAGTTTACTTTTGTATATGAGGTTAGACAATGGTCCAGTTTCATTCTCCTACATGTAGCTGTCCAGTTTTGCCAGCACCACCTGTTGAAGAGACTGTCATTTCGCCATTGTATGTCCATGGCTCCTTTATCAAATATTAATTGACCATATATGTCTGGGTTAATGTCTGGATTCTCTAGTCTGTTCCATTGGTCTGTGGCTCTGCTCTTGTGCCAGTACCAAATTGTCTTGATTACTATGGCTTTATAGTAGAGCTTGAAGTTGGGGAGTGAGATCCCCCCTACTTTATTCTTCTTTCTCAGGATTGCTTTGGCTATTCGGGGTCTTTTGTGTTTCCATATGAATTTTTGACTTATTTGTTCCAGTTCATTGAAGAATGTTGCTGGTAGTTTCATAGGGATTGCATCAAATCTGTATATTGCTTTGGGCAGGATGGCCATTTTGACGATATTAATTCTTCCTAGCCACGAGCATGGGATAAGTTTCCATCTGTTAGTGTCCCCTTTAATTTCTCTTAAGAGTGACTTGTAGTTTTCAGAGTATAAGTCTTTCACTTCTTTGGTTAGGTTTATTCCTAGGTATTTTATTTTTTTTGATGCAATTGTGAATGGAGTTGTTTTCCTGATTTCTCTTTCTGTTGGTTCATTGTTAGTATATAGGAAAGCCACAGATTTCTGTGTGTTGATTTTGTATCCTGCAACTTTGCTGTATTCCGATATCAGTTCTAGTAGTTTTGGGGTGGAGTCTTTAGGGTTTTTTATGTACAGTATCATGTCATCTGCAAATAGTGACAGTTTAACTTCTTCTTTACCAATCTGGATTCCTTGTATTTCTTTGCTTTATCTGATTGCCGTGGCTAGGACCTCCAGTACTATGTTAAATAACAGTGGAGAGAGTGGGCATTCCTGTCTAGTTCCCGATCTCAGAGGAAATGCTTTCAGCTTCTCGCTGTTCAATATAATGTTGGCTGTGGGTTTATCATAGATGGCCTTTATTATGTTGAGGTTCTTGCCCGCTATTCCCATTTTGCTGAGAGTTTTTAACATGAATGGATGTTGAATTTTGTCAAATGCTTTTTCAGCATCTATGGAGATGATCATGTGGTTTTTGTCTTTCTTTTTGTTGATGTGGTGGATGATGTTGATGGACTTTCAAATGTTGTACCATCCTTGTATCCCTGGGATGAATCCCACTTGTTCATGGTGTATGATCCTTTTGATGTATTTTTGAATTCGGTTTGCTAATATTTTGTTGAGTATTTTTGCATCTACGTTCATCAGTGATATTGGTCTGTAGTTTTCTTTTTTGGTGGGGTCTTTGCCTGGTTTTGGTATTAGGGTGATGTTAGCTTCGTAGAATGAGTTTGGGAGT
This sequence comes from Manis pentadactyla, assembly GCF_030020395.1. Classification (NCBI taxonomy): domain Eukaryota; kingdom Metazoa; phylum Chordata; class Mammalia; order Pholidota; family Manidae; genus Manis; species Manis pentadactyla. The sequence continues at coordinate 112,947,945 of NC_080019.1, forward strand.
ATCCCCTCCTCCTCTATTTTTTGGAAAACTTTAAGGAGAATGGGTATTATGTCTTCCCTGTATGTCCGAGGTAAATCCATCTGGCCCAGGGGTTTTGTTCTTTGGTAGTTTTTTGATTACCGCTTCAATTTCGTTGCTGGTAATTGGTCTGTTTAGATTTTCTGTTTCTTCCTGGGTCAATCTGGGAAGGTTGTATTTTTCTAGGAAGTTGTCCATTTCTCCTAGGTTTCCCAGCTTGTTAGCATATAGGTTTTCATAGTATTCTCCAATAATTCTTTGCATTTCCGTGGGGTCCGTCGTGATTTTTCCTTTCTCGTTTCTGATACTGTTGATTTGTGTTGACTCTCTTTTCTTCTTAATAAGTCTGGCTAGAGGCTTATCTATTTTGTTTATTTTCTCGAAGAACCAGCTCTTGGTTTCATTGATTTTTGCTATTGTTTTATTCTTCTCAATTTTATTTATTTCTTCTCTGATCTTTATTATGTCCCTCCTTCTGCTGACCTTAGGCCTCATCTGTTCTTCTTTTTCCAATTTCGATAATTGTGACATTAGACCATTCATTTGGGATTGCTCTTCCTTTTTTAAATATGCTTGGATTGCTATATACTTTCCTCTTAAGACTGCTTTTGCTGTGTCCCACAGAAGTTGGGGCTTAGTGTTGTTGTTGTCATTTGTTTCCATATATTGCTGGATCTCCATTTTGATTTGGTCATTTATCCATTGATTATTTAAGAGTGTGTTGTTAAGCCTCCATGTGTTTGTGAGCCTCTTTGCTTTCTTTGTACAGTTTATTTCTAGTTTTATGCCTCTGTGGTCTGAAAAGTTGGTTGGTAGGATTTCAATCTTTTGGAATTTTCTGAGGCTCTTTTTGTGGCCTAGTATGTGGTCTATTCTGGAGAATGTTCCATGTGCACTTGAGAAGAATGTATATCCCGCTGCTTTTGGATGTAGAGTTCTATAGATGTCTATTAGGTCCATCTGCTCTACTGTGTTGTTCAGTGCTTCCGTGTCCTTACTTATTTTCTGCCCAGTGGATCTATCCTTTGGGGTGAGTGGTGTGTTGAAGTCTCCTAGAATGAATGCATTGCAGTCTATATCCCCCTTTAGTTCTGTTAGTATTTGTTTCACATATGCTGGTGCTCCTGTGTTGGGTGCATATATATTTAGAATGGTTATATCCTCTTGTTGGACTGAGCCCTTTATCATTATGTAGTGTCCTTCTTTATCCCTTGTTACTTTCTTTGTTTTGAAGTCTATTTTGTCTGATATTATTACTGCAACCCCTGCTTTCTTCTCACTGTTGTTTGCTTGAAATATGTTTTTCCATCCCTTGACTTTTAGTCTGTACATGTCTTTGGGTTTGAGGTGAGTTTCTTGTAAGCAGCATATAGATGGGTCTTGCTTTTTTATCCATTCTGTTACTCTGTGTCTTTTGATTGGTGCATTCAACCCATTAACATTTAGGGTGACTATTGAAAGATATGTACTTATTGTCATTGCAGGCTTTCAATTCGTGGTTACCAAAGGTTCAAGGTTAGCCTCTTTAGTATCTTACTGCCTAACTTAGCTCACTTATTGAGCTGTTATATACACTATCTGGAGATTCTTTTCTTCTCTCCCTTCTTGTTCCTCCTCCTCGATTCTTCATATGTTGGGTGTTTTGTGCTGTGCTCTTTCTAGGAGTGCTCCCATCTAGAGCAGTCCCTGTAAGATGTTCTGTAGAGGTGGTTTGTGGAAAGCAAATTCCCTCAGCTTTTGTTTGTCTGGGAATTGTTTAATCCCACCGTCATATTTGAATGATAGTCGTGCTGGATACAGTATCCTTGGTTCAAGGCCCTTCTGTTTCATTGCATTAAATATATCATGCCATTCTCTTCTGGCCTGTAGGGTTTCTGTTGAGAAATCTGACGTTAGCCTGATGGGTTTCCCTTTATAGGTGACCTTTTTCTCTCTAGCTGCCTTTAACACTCTTTCCTTGTCCTTGATCTTTGCCATTTTAATTATTATGTGTCTTGGTGTTGCCCTTCTTGGATCCTTTCTGTTGGGGGTTCTGTGTATTTCCGTGGTCTGTTCGATTACTTCCTCCCCCAGTGTGGGGAAGTTTTCAGCAATTATTTCTTCTAAGATACTTTCCATCTCTTTTCCTCTCTCTTCTTCTTCTGGGACCCCTATAATACGGATATTGTTCCTTTTGGATTGGTCACACAGTTCTCTTAATATTGTTTCATTCCTGGAGATCCTTTTGTCTCTCTCTATGTCAGCTTCTATGCGTTCCTGTTCTCTGATTTCAATTCCATCAATGGCCTCTTGCATCTTATCCATTCTGCTTATAAACCCTTCCAGAGTTTGTTTCATTTCTGCGATCTCCTTTCTGGCATCTGTGATCTCTTTCCGGACTTCATCCCATTTTTCTTGCGTATTTCTCTGCATCTCTGTCAGCATGTTTATGATTCTTATTTTGAATTCTTTGTCAGGAAGACTGGTTAGGTCTGTCTCCTTCTCTGGTGTTGTCTCTGTGATCTTTGTCTGCCTGTAGCTTTGCCTTTTCATGGTGATAGGAATAGTCTGCAGAACTGGGACGAGTGACGGCTGGAAGGACTTCCTTTCTTGTTGGTTTGTGGCCCTCCTCTCCTGGGAGAACAGCGGCCTCTAGTGGCTTGTGCTGCGCAGCTGCGTGCAGACAGGGTTTCTGCTTCCTGCTGGGCTGCTATGGAGTTAATCTCCGCTGTTGCTGTGGGCGTGGCCTAGCTCGGGCAGCTACTCCAAAATGGTGGAGTCGCGTTGGAGCAGGAGCTGCTGGGAGGCTATTTATCTCCGTAAGGGGCCTCCCTGCTCCCTGCAGCCCAGGGGTTAGGGTGCCCAGAGATCCCGGATTCCCTACCTCTGGATTAGGTGACCCGCCCTGCCCCTTTAAGACTTCCAAAAAGCACTCGCCAAAACAAAACAACGCCCACCAAAAAAAAAAAAGAAAAAAAATTTTTTTTAATTAAAAAAAAAAAAAAAGTTTTTAATTAAAAAAAAAAAAAAAAGGTGGTCGTTCGTTTTTCTTTATTCTGCGGTGCCAGCCTCAGGACTCTGCTCACCAGTCTTTCTGCCCTGTTTCCCTAGTATTGGGGTCCCTATCCCTTTAAGACTTCCAAAAAGCGCTCGCCAAAACAAAACAGCAAAAAAGCAAAAAAAAAAAATGGTCGCGCGCTTTTCTTATGTCCTCTGTCGCCCAGCCTCCAGTGCCTGCTCACTGTTCTTGCTGCCCTGTTTTCCTAGTATCGAGCGCCCTACACTCTGGCCCGGATGGCGGGGGCTGGTTGCTCGGCTGTCCTGGGCTCCGTCTCCCTCCCGCTCTGCCTGCTCTTCTCCCGCCAGGAGCTGGGGGGAGGGGCGCTCGGCTCCCGCGGGGCCGGGGCTTGTATCTTACCCCCTTCGTGAGGCGCTGGGTTCTCTCAGGTGCGGATGTGGTCTGGATATTGTCCTGTGTCCTCTGGTCTTTATTCTAGGAAGGGTTGTCTTTGTTATATTTTCATAGATATATGTTGTTTTGGGAGGAGATTTCCGCTGCTCTACTCACGCCGCCATCTTCTGCCCCTTCCTCATTTGATTTTTATACTTGATTTATATGTGGATAACACATTTCTCTATTTATTATTATTATTTTTAATAAAATGCTTAAGTGGTAGGTAGATACAAGATAAAGGTAGAAAACATAGTTTAGTGTTGTAAGAGAGCAAATGTAGATGATCAGGTGTGTGCCTGTAGACTATGTGTTAATCCAAGCTAGACAAGGGCAATAAAACATCCACCTATGCATAAGATTTCTCTCAGAACAGGGGGGGTGAGGTTCTAAGCCTCACCTCTGTTGATCCCCAATTTCTCACCTGATGGCCCCCCTGCGACTGTGCCTGTCTTAGGTTGTTCCTCCCTTGAGGAATCTTACCCGTCTCTGGCTAACCAGTCATCTTCCGGGGCCATACAGGGAGATGTAAAGTTGGTAAGTGAGAGAGAAGCCTTATTGTTTGAAATGGTTAGCTTTTTATTTCTTTGCATATTTATGCCCTGTAACTTCTATGCCCAGCATATAATACTCTTAAGTAAGTATTTTGAAGAGTCCATGCATATACTATATTCCATATATATCCCAGGTGTATTCTATATTCAAACTATCAAAGTAAATGAACTATACCAATTCACCAATTTGCAAATTTTCCTTTATGACCAATTTTTCCATATTTGAAGTTTAATCACTGGACAACCTTCTCTGACCAGTCAGAAATGAGATAACTACTCCCAATAAGTAACTTTTTAGAACTTCTCCACTCCACTTATTCATTTAAACTTTAAGACATATTTCTTTAAGAGGAAATGATTATCTGAATTTGTCCTGTCTGGACATCAAAACCATAAATGTTAGGTGGTAGTTTCCATGACAGATTCCTATCTGTTGTGGGAAAGAATTTCAGTTCACAAACAGCTGTGCAGGGCATATAACATTTCTTTATTCTCCCTACATCAACTGAAATCTGACTTTGAGCCCTTATACTGCAGAAAAGGCAGATAATTCACTGTCTTGATAGGCTCTGGCCATAGGACTGTGCTAAGATCCTAGGGAGATACTGATCAATCTAGCATATCCTGGTTTCTGCCAGCATCTTTATATCTCATCAGCAGGGTCTGAGGGCTTAGCTGCTTCTGGACCATCCTTGGGGAAGGAAAATCTTAGGGGAAATTTTGGTTCCCTGTACCTAGAGTCTGTCTTCCTCAGGCGCACTGTGAGCCTTCCCCTCAGAGGCCTTGCCTTGTCCAGTGGACACTGCATTGAGCAATGCAGCAGGTCTCTGGAACTCCACAGAACCCACTGACTTCTGTCCCCTGCCCAGTCTCCCACATCTCTCATCTTTCTCTTTTCTGATTTTAAAAATGTCTTCCTCTCTCTTCTTCCCTTCCCTCCCCAGGTTGTCTTCTATAGACTTAGGTTTCTCCAAAACCAGAAGAAGCTATGACTTCATATGTATGTTTTCAGCTCTGTAAAAATTGCTAAGGTAAGAAGTTACAAAAGACTTTCCTTCTTACTTGAGACTAGAGAAGGAGAAAAACAGGAAAACTGGGTAAATTAGAATTTTAAAAATAAAACCAGTCCCTCAAAGAGGTTTTTATCTTGGGTTTTATGAAGACAATAAAGGTAGTTATGTTTAATTAAATCTACTATAGAATGAAAATGGTGTTTTATTTTTTTTCTTTGAAGGTGCTAATCACAGTATTTTTGAAATCTGCGTCGTGCCCTGCAGTATTCTCTAGCACAGGAAACTGAGTTTTATATATATGCATCTCCAAACAGATATTCATACTTTTAGATCTATGCATTTCAGGTTTGTATTTCAGGTATATTAAATATATATCCATATATAGATTGATTTAAAGGCATTTAACTAGATGTCTTGAGGCCTTTGTCTACCTTGACTCTGGCCCCTCCTCCCTTGGAGTGTTTTCAGGTAAAACTTTCACTCTGCTTTGAAAAAAAAATGAAAAACACAAAAAACTAGATGACTTAAAGATGAAAGTCATTTTAAAAGGAGAATAATATGCCACTTTTCCAGAATAAACAAATAAAAAACAATTTTATGCAAATTACGTGCTACTGAGGCATGTGTGATATAGTATATCATATTTTTAAAGTATTAGGATATGCTGAAAAGATGCTTTTTGGAAACCCTTTTTGGAAAGTGAAGAGTTGACCTTGACCAATAATGTATCTCTTTGCAGCATGAAGAGATGGATAATAACGTGGCTTTAGAATTCAGAATGCATGGTTTTAAATGCTGTCTCACAACTTGTGTGATTTTAAACAAATTAATCTCTCAGAACCTCCATAAAATGAGGATAATAATAATTACTTCACAGACTTGTGGGGATAGAATGAAAAAAATACATGTAAACCACTTAGAATTATGCCTGACACACATTTAGGACTTATGTTAACTATTATTAAAAAATTTGTATAGAATGAAGCACCAGTGTAAATGATCATGGTATGTTATCCATCCCATCAATTATTTATGGTAGCTATTACTTATTCTTTTGTTTAAAAGTATTGTATATGATATATCTGACATATTTGCTTCTTATAATAGTGAAGCTTCAGAAAATTCACTATGTTATCAAATGTGAATGCCTTGAAAAGCTATTGAGCGTGCGTGATCAGTCATCAGAGTGGAAAAACCTTACTCTAGAATCACGTGGAATTCCACCTCTAGACTCACTGATACACACCACCCCCTAAACAACACCTACACATTCACAAATAGATAAGAAAGGGTGCCATTTGCCTCAATGTTTGCATGCAAGCACAAATAAGAAATCTATGTCTCCGAAATAAAATGTTAACTTTTCATGCCAATTGTTTGGAGGAAGATCATTTAGCAAACAGGCACTAGAATTTCACAGCTAAGGTACTGTTTTAATTCAGAATCAGTCTATCTTTCTGAAATCTGATGTATTTTCTTCCTTCTTTAATATGTGTGCTAGTAATAATGGTACCTAACATTCATTGACCAATACTACATGCTTGTGCTTTCTTTGTATTAAGTTGCAACAACTCTTTAGGCTGGGTGCTCATTATTTCCATTTCAGAAGTGAGGCACAAAAGTTTGAGTGACTTACATAAGGTTAACAGATAGTGGGCGATGGAACCAGGATTTGAACCAGGCAGTTGGCTCTAGTCCCAACTCACTTTACCACTACACTGTACTGTACACTAAGCTGTGTATTCGTGAGTTAAATGTATAATGTTCCACCAAATGCTTGAGTATGGTTTGCATTTGCCCTAGGGTTGATTTTACATCAAGTGAAAATCAGAATTGTAACTCTTAGACTATGTTACAATAAACATTTATAACATTTTAAAAATATTTTATATAGAAATATACCTTATCCAGTTGACATAGATTTTGTTTTTTAAGCTCTAAGTTGGATCTTTAAAATGAAAAAAAATTTTGCTATAATGAAGCTCACTTTGTCAAGGAATGTATTGAATGAGACTGAAAATAATAAAAATGGCTCCTTCTGTTTGTCTAGTGTTTTATTTTTTAAATGTTTACTGATGTTGAATTCACTACAGAGGAGTAATTCTTTACAAAAATGAGCCAGCATTTTCCAAGAATTTCCTTATCACATTCATTTAACTAATGAAGTCCCTAAAGTTTCACATATATTATCTACTGTCCTCTAGTAGTAGAAAGGAAAAAATCTGTGACTGCTAATCTGGGATGTTCACATTTGGGAAAGGAGGTGCTCTGGAATGAAGAATGCCCAGTTAAATTTAAGGAATATGGGAAGAAGCCCTCAGGAAGAAAACCTCGGATTTGATTCCTGGGTACTACACTCAATCTCAGGTGATGCCAGGAGCTTTCTTGCCCTGAATATGACTGAATCCATTTACCAACTTTTTTTTTTTCTCCTGGCTTCCACCTTATAACTTCAGCCTGACATAGAGAGGGTTACGCTGCCTTCCAAAGTACACAAATTCACAAAACACCAGGGCTGGAAAGTAAAACAGGAAATATATTTAGTGATTTTAGTAAAATACAGTTACATGGTTTACTGTCACTTCCATGGGTAAAGTTATTGCTAGCCATTCCAGTGCAGGAAATGAAATAGCTTCTAAGGATATTACTACCAACCTGAGTACTGGCTTATATACAAATCTGTCCTCCCAAAAGTGCAGAGCCAGATTCTCATCATGAAATGTATGTTCCACAGAGGCCTCTACTAGAGGCAGTGTTTTGTGGAGGAAAATAAGGTTTAAAATATTAGGAGCAAGAAGCTCGTCTGTGAAACCATTTTCCAACTCTTATAGATCATAAATAGAAAAACATGACAGAGCTTTTCCCAAATGCAAATGTAACAGCATCTAAATATTAACATGATATTGCCAAGTATGAGTTATGAAGCTGAAATAAGCTTGGACATATATATCAATAAAAAAAAATCAAAAGCCTCAATGAAGCTAGAGGAAATACTGAATTATATTTCTATTTTTTCTAGGAAATTTTACAAAATAATTGTCAAATGAAGAGCTGATTAGAGAATTTACAGCCAAAAATGTACCGAGCAAGTATTATACAGGCATGCCAGATAGTTCATTAATAAAAATATTGCTGCTTCTTAGATCTTGTGATTTTGTGATATCAACTGTTCAAAATTTTTAATTAGTTGTCATTTAATTCTCATCATAAGTAAATACTTCTTTGCATACCAACTTTTCTGTCTTTACCAATCTTTTGGTTAAATGTCCATAATCTGACAACAGACACAATCTCCTACTTCCAAATTTTTAGAATTGAAGTATAGCATACAATATCCTAATAGTTTCAGGTGCACATCATAGCGATTTATACACTACAAAATGATCCCCACAATAAGTCTACCTACCTTCTGTCACCATACAAAGTTGTTACAACATTATTGACTATATTATCTATTCTGCACATTATATCTCTACGACATTATTTTATAACTGGAAGTTTGTACCTCTTAATCCCTTTCATCTATCTGCTCCTCCCTTCCCCTCTGGCAACAACCAGTTTGCTCTCTGTATTTTTGAGTCTGTTTCTGTTTTGTTGTTTGTTCATTTGTTCTGTTTCTTAGATTCCACATATAAGTTAAATCATATGGTATTTGTCTCTGTCTGACCTATTTCACTTAGCATAATATCTCCTAGGTCCATCTATGTTGTCACAAATGACAAGAATTCATTCCTTTTCATGGCTGAGTAATATTCCATTGTGTATATACATACCACATCTTTATCCATTCATCTATCAAAGGACACTTAGCTTGCTTTCACATCTTAGTTATTGTAAGTATTACAGCTATTAACATAGGAGTGCATATGTATTTCCAAATTAGTGGTTTTGTTTTCTTTGGGTAAATACCCAAAAGTTGAATGGCTGGATCATATGATAGTTCTATTTTAAATTTTTTGAGAAATCACCGTATGTTTCCATAGTGGCTGCACCAATTTACATTCCCATGAATAGTGTCCAAGGGTTCCTTTTTCTCCACATCCTCACCAGCACTTGTTATTTCTTGTCTTTTTTATACTAGGCATTCAGACAGGTGTAATGTGATATCTCATTGTGGTTTTGACTTGCAGTTCTCTAATATTTAGAAATGTGGAGCATCATTTCATATTTTGTTCATCATCTGTATGAATTCTTTGGAAAAATGTTTTTTCAGGTCCATTTTTAGTCAGATTTTTTTTTGTTATTGAGTTTTGTGAGTTCTTTGCATATTTTGGATATTAACCCCTTATCAGATATATCATTTGCAAATATCCTCTCCCATTCATACATTAACTTTTTGTTTTGCTATTGGTTTCCTTCACTGTGCAAAAGCTTTTTAATTTAATGTAGTCTCACTTGTTTATTTTTGTTGCTGTTGCTCTTGTCTGAGGAGAAGAAGTATTTTTAAGACCATTGTCCAAAAGTTTACTGCCTGTGTTTTCTCTTAGGAGCTTTAGGGCTTCAGATCTTACATTTAGGTCTTTATTCCATTCTGAATTTACTTTTATATGGTGGAAAGTGATCCAGTTTCATTCTTTTGCATGTAGCTGTCCAGTTTTCCCAAAACTATCTACTGAAGAGATTGTCTTTTCCCCATTGTATTTTCTTGCTTCCTTTGTAATAGATTAATTGACCACAAAAGTGTGGTTTGAGTTTTTGGCTCTTTATACTGTTCCATTGATCTATGTGCTTATTTTTGTGCCAGTACCATACTGTTTTTATTACTATAGATGTGTAGTATAGTTTGAAATCAGGAAGTGTGATGCCTCCAGTTTTGTTCTTTCTCAAGATTTCTTTAGCTCTTCAGTCTTTTGGATTCCATACAAATTTTGTATTATTTATTCTAGTTATGTGAAAAAAACCATTGAAATTTTGGTAGGGATTGCACTGAATCTATTACTTTCTTTGGGTAGAATGGACAATATTAATTCTTCTAATCCATAAGTATAGTATATCTTTTCATTTATTTGGGTCATCTTCAATTACTTTCATCAGCGTCTTACAGTTTTCAGAGAACAGGTCTTTCACCTCCTTGGTTAAATTTATTCCTAGGTATCTTTTTCTTTTTGATACAATTGTAAATGAGATTGTTTTCTTAACTTCTCTTTCTCGAAGTTCATTATTAGTGTATAGATACACAACATATTTCTGTGTATTCCTTTTGTATTAGATTATTTATTTGAGATATTTGTTTGTTTCTTGAGGTAGACCTGTATGGCTATGAATTTCCCTTTTAGAGCTGCTTTTGCTGCATCCCAAAGATGTTGGAATGTTGTGTTTCCATTTTCATTTGTCAGTAGGCATTTTTTATTTCCTCTTTTATTTCCTCATTGACCCATTAGTTGTTTAGTAATGTATTGTTTAGCCTCCATGTGATTGTGTTTTTTCCAGTTTTTTTCTTGTTATTGATTTCCATTTCCATACCATTGTGATCAGAAAAGATGATTCATTTTCTTAAATTTATTGAGACTTGTTTTGTGGCTTAATATGTGATCTATCCTGGAGAATGTTCCATGGGCACTTAAAAATAATGTGTATTCTGAACCCAAGAATGGACTAACAGGTACCAAAGGGAAAGGGACTGGGGAGGATGGGTGGGTAGGGAAGGATAAGGGGGGGAAGAAAAAAGGGGGTATTATGATTAGCATGCATAATGGGGGCGGTGGGAGAAAGGGGAGGGCTGTACAACACAGAGAAGACAAGTAGTGATTATACAACATTTTGCTATGCTGATGGACAGTGACTGTAAGGGGGTTTGTGAGGGGGGCCTGGTATAGGGGAGAGCCTAGTAAACATAATATTCTTCATGTAATTGTAGATTAATGATAACAAAATAAAATAAAGAAAAGGGGGATTACTCCCTGATAGGATAAAACTAACTGCAAATCACCAATTAATGCATGTTTTAAATATCCTTAATTTTGATCATTTAAAGGGTGTCAGATGATCAGCTATGGAAGTACATTTTTCTGATAATATTCCTTTCTCTTAAAAAAAAAAAAGCAGTTCCTGTGTGGTGATCTCCAATAAGTTCTTCACAATGGTATAAAGGGCATATCAAAGTGTGGGCAAAGAGTTTGTTTGTGTTTTATACAGAGGATCAAAGCCTAATTTGGCTACCCAGAAAATGAATTAAGATACAATATGAAGAAGAACTTCAAACATCAACATTCTCTGGAAGAGTCATTCCAGAAGATGATCATCAAAAAACTTCAACAAAGATCCTGGTGCTGTTGCAGTTGTAGCTGCATTCATCCCACCTGTTCCTGGACTTGCCATTGGAATGAAGAAGGAGATATCTAAGCTGGCCTGTGCATACAGTAAAACAACAAATTTGACTGGATCTATACTGTCAGAACTCAACCAAGAATTAGGAGAAGTGCAAGTTGCAGTGCTCCAAAATCTTGCAACTATAGACTATCTACTGTTAAAAGAACATATGGGATGTGAACAGTTCCCAGGAATGTGTTGTTTTAATTTCTCTGATTTTTCTCAAAATATTCAAATTCAGTTAGACAATATCCATCATATCATTGATAAGTTTTCACAAATGCCTAGGGTGCCTAACTGGTTTTCTTGGTTTCACTGGATATGGCTGGTAATTGTAGGTATGCTTTGGTTATGTAGCTGTATTCCTATTATGTTAATGTGTGCACACAATTTAATTAGTAATTTAAAACCTATACACACTTATGTTACACTACAAGAAGATATGTCAAAGAAATAATAAATCTTCCCATGTTTTCTTCCATCTGCTACTTCTATAGCTTCTCTTCTTTCATAATTACAACCCTTAAATAGAATTCGTGCCTCATATCGAAATTACTGAGTAGCATAATTCCTCCAAGTGGTAAAGATACCTCAAGACAAATGCTGGGCATAGAAGCCACAGGCATAAATCTGCAAAGAAGTAAAAAGCTAACCTTTTCAAACAATACTGCTTCTCTTTCACTTACCAACTTTACATTTCCCTGTATGGCCCCGGAAGATGACTGGTTAGCCAGAGACGGGTAAGATTCCTCAAGGGAGGAACAACCTAAGACAGGCACAGTCGCAGGGGGGCCATCAGGTGAGAAATTGGGGATCAACAGAGGTGAGGCTTAGAACCTCACCCCCCCTGTTTTGAGAGAAATCTTCTGCATCCGTGGATGTTTTGTTGCCCTTGTCTAGCTTGGATTAATACTTAGTCTATAGGCACACACCTGATCATCTACATTTGCCCTCTTACAGCACTAAACTATGTTTTCTACCTTTATCTTGCATCTACCTACCACTTCAGCATTTTATTAAAAATAATAATAATAAGGGAGAAATGTGGGATTCACATATAAATCAAGTATAAAAATCAAACGAATAATCATAATTGACCTGATTGTTTATAGTTCATGATGCGTGATCAAAACCGAAAGTTTCTGTGATGACTGCCCTTGCACTGTTCACCATGTAAGAACTTATTCACTATGTAAGAATTTGTTCACCATGTAAGAACTTATTCGCTATGTAAGAACTTGTTCACCATGTAAAAACTTGTTCGTTATGCTTCATAAGATTGGAGACTGTTGAGAATTAGGCTTGAGGTTGATTAATGATTGTGCATTGAGTCCCCTATACAGAATTTTATTGTTGTTAATGACCATATGATCAATAAATATGAGAGATGCCCTCTCAAAAAAAAAAATAATGTGTGTTCTGCTTGTTTTGGATATGATTTCTAGGTACATCTGTTAAGCGCACCTGATCTAATGTGTCATCCAAAGTCACTGTTCCCTTATTGATTTTTTATTTGGATAATCTATCCTTTGATGTAAGTAGAGTGTTACAGTCCCCTACTATTATTGTATTACTGTCAGTTTCTCCCTTTATGTCTGTTAATGTTTGCTTGATATATTTAGGTTTTCCTATGTTATTCCACAAATATTTACAATTATTATATCCCCTTGACATTATGTAATGTCCTTCTTTGTCTCTTGTTACAGTCTTTGTTTTAAGGTCTATTTTGTCTAATATAAGTATCACTACCCCTCCTTGTTTTTTTCATTTGCATGTTATAGGTTTTTCCATCCCTTATGTCTTTATCTGAAGTGAGTCTCTTGTAGGCAGCATATGGGTCTTATTTCTTATCCATTCAGTCACTTGATGTCTTTTGATTGGAGCATTTAGTCCATTTACATTTAAAGTAGTTAATCCACTATCAATATAGGGATGTATTATTATATATATATATATGTATATATGCCATTTTGTTCGTATTTTCTGGTTGCTTTTGTAGTTCTTAGTTCCTCTCTTCTCTTGCTCTCTTCCCTTGTGATTTGATGACTCTTTAATGTTATGTTTAAATTCCTTTCTCTTTACTTCTTGTGTGGATATATTATAGGTTTTTGATTCGTGGTTATCATGAAGTTCATATATAACATCCCATTTATATAGCAGTCTATTTTAAGTTGATGGTCACTTAAGTTCAAACACCTTCTCAAAGCACTACATTTTTATTCTCCTTCCCCTCATCTTATGTATGTGATGTCATATTTTATATCCTTTTCTTTTGTTTATCCCTTAACAAATTATTATAAATAGAGTTTATTTGACTATTTTTGTCTTTTAACCTACATATTAGCTTCTAAGTGTTGAATCACTACCTTTACTATACACTCATTTTTTTACCAATGACATTTTTTTCTTTCATAATTTTCTTACTTCTAGTAATGGCTTATTTCTTTTCTGTTTAAAAAGTCATTTTTAACATATCTTGCAAGGCCAAGGTAGTGGCAGTGGACTCCTTTATATTTCTTTTCTGTTTAAAAAGTCCTTTTTAACATTTCTTCTAAGGCCAGGGTAGTGGCAATGGACTCCTTTAACTTTTGTCTGGAAAACTCTTTTATTTCTCCTTCAATTCTCAATAACATGGCAGGACAGAGTATCCTTGTTGTAGGCTTTTTCCTTTCAGCACTTTGAAGACATCACACCACTCCTTTCTGGACTGAAAAATTTCTGTTGAAAAATCATTTGATTTTTTTATGAGTTTTCCCATCTATGTGACTAGTTGCTTTTAATAGTCCCTCTTTCTTTAAGTTTTGACATTTTAATTATTATGTCTATGCATGAACCTCTTTGGGTTCATTTTGTTTGGATCGATTTGTGATTCCTAGACCTGGATGTCTGCTTCCTTCCCAGGTTAGGGAAGTTTTCAGCTACCATTTCTTCAAATAAATTTTCTGCCTCTTTCTCTCTTCTTCTAGGACTCCTATAATGTGAATGTTAGTATGTTGATTCTATCTAGTGTGGTTTTTTAAAATATATTTTCTACCCATTTGTTGAAGTTCTCACTGTGTTCACCCATTCTCCCAAATTTAGTGAGCATCTTTATGACCATTACTTTAGACTCCTCATCAGGTAAATTGCTTATCGCTGTTTCATTTAGCTCTTTTTGTGAGGTTTTGTCTTTTTCTTTCTTTTGGAACATATTCTTCTACTTCTTCATTTTGCCTAATTGTCTGTGTTTGTTTGTATGTATGCAGTAGGTCAGTTAAGTCTCCTGGTCCTAAAAGTAGTGGCCTTATGTAGAAGCATCCTGTGCGATCCAGAAGTATGACTTTAAAATATGAGCTTAGCATTGCAAAAAAAATGTTTTAATTCAAGATTAGCCCTGAATCTCCTTGCATTCAATTATATCCCTGAACTTGGGATTAGGAATTTACTTTGAACAACCAAACCATTTGCCTCTCTACAGTCTTACTTAATAAAAAAAATGTGAAGTAGACATCAAGTAAAAAGTTTTTTTTTAAGTTGTTCTAAGAAAATGCAATATATTTAGTAAATATTCATTTGGATGGATACAGAAGGTATTGTTTTGAGAGGGAAAACTTTTTTTGTTTCCATTTGGAAAACTTGGTGAATTTACCAACCAATCCTGTGGCCATCCAGATACAAGTCAGTGTACTACCTGCTCCCTTTGGAAGGTGACTTTTCAAGCCAGACCATGGCTCTGCCCCAACCCAGAAAAGCAAGAAAGAAGAGGAGTAGGGCCTGAAGAAAGCATTCACAGAATAGCTAGTGGACTTGGCTGTAGCTTATATGTTGTGTACAAGCCAGGAGTCTCAGGGTCGAGTAATCAAATTGACTTAAGCTGATTTAAAACTGACAGGATTTTTACTTATGTTTTGAAGTTTACCAGCTTAGCAATTTTCTTGACCCATAGAGACATAACTGCAATGAGAAAATGCTCAGATAACAATGATTTTACAGAACATTTTATGTCTTGCATGGATTTTACTTCTAGGAAATTTAATCAATTGTTTTCTTTGTGTATAATAGACTTTTTCTTGTTTTAATTGGCACCCAATTAAATAATAAGCATGGTAATTAAAATAGCAATAACAGCATATAATTAACTTTTGAAACTAGTGAATTCATAAAAGGGTTAGTTAGACATTAGGAAACCCCAATTTTAAACCTAGCTCATTAATTTTGCACTCTATTTTCATGCTATTTCTTCCATTTCTGAAATTAATGTAAAACTAGAAATGATGTCAAAATAATTAATAGCTAAGAGTTCAGTAATCACTCATAAGTAGAGTATGGGATAAGGATATACTCTCAAATAATGGAAAATAAGATTGCCTTCTGAGTTTTAAACCCAAAATCAACACTGAAATTCACCTAAAGGACAGAAATTAGCCTGCCAGCTAATTAACATAGTGAATGAAGGTAAGAATGGTAGTGAGACCTGGTCTGACACAAAAGTATAGGAATAGGAGACTCACAGTGTAAACATTGGCAGAGCCCAGTTATACTCTGTCTTGATGAAAGGGAATTTCCTTAGAGGAAGGTAATTTTTTAGAGGAGAAATGCAAGCATTGGGCTCTCATAACATAATGCCATTAAATATAAGCCTCTCATAAACACCTCCTCTTCTAAGCCT
Source organism: Manis pentadactyla (assembly GCF_030020395.1). Lineage (NCBI taxonomy): Eukaryota > Metazoa > Chordata > Mammalia > Pholidota > Manidae > Manis > Manis pentadactyla. The sequence goes on from NC_080019.1 coordinate 112,963,917, forward strand.
GAGCTCCACAAAGTATCTGTTAATAGTTTGGCTTCTTATGGGGTTTCAGTTGAGAACATGAGAGGAAGAAATATTGAAGAATGAGATCTGCAATCCCTGAAGGTTTTATTTCTCATTGTGAATTAATAAAATGCCTTTATGGTTTCATATGTCAGTCTTAGGGGAGGTTTACTAAATTGAGTATCTCTAGTCTGTTCAGCTACAAAATACTGATGAAATATTTTCTAATCTGCAATGTTTGGAGTAGACACTATGGAACAGTGAGTTCTCCAGTTCTTGTTCAGGTGATTCCTTCTGCTTTGATGAGTGTCAGGCAAACCTTTTCCATTCCAAAATGTCTACACCCTTACTAATGAGTGTGGTGTGCTCCATCTCACACTCCAGCTGCAGAATGTAAACATAATGGCAGATGCACAGGGATGACATCCGGAAGTTATTTTCTTCCTCTGTTCCTTTCAGGTGAAGCTGACCTCACTTGCTCCATCTCCCTTGAACTATATAGTAGCAAATACAGCTCAGTAATACATGTTGAAATGATGGCTGCTCTTGGGCATGTTTGATGGCATCTCACAGAAGTAAGGTAGCAGCTAATCATTCTGGGAGTATTTTCATAACCACGTTTAACTAGACCATTTTGTCTCAGAGTCTCAGAGTGTGGCCCTAAAGACCACAGAATTTCCCACGATTTGGGAAACTTTCTAAAACAGATACTCCTCCGGTTCCCAGGGGGAAAAAACAATGCAAAGAAATGAGGCTAACATAATCATCACCAGCTCAGGCCCTCTCCAGGGTACTCACTAGAGATTCACCCTCCCCTTCCAGGTCCCTCTGGCTTCCATCAGGGCCCCAGGGGATACCCACACGTGCGGCCGCTCCAGTCCTCAGCAACCACAAGAGCTCCTATCTTGGCTGCTCCCCACCAGTTCTGATCTTGCTGGGTGGAATGATGAGGAACTTCAGCTTCAGGTATGTTCTACGAGTCTCTGAGCTCTGATACCACCTGCAGCCACCTTGAACCTGTGGGTAGGTGACTCTAGAGCAGGTTGAATCCTTTCCTAAACGCAACTGAAAGCCCAGCATGAGCCATCACTAGATTCCTGTGTGGCCTCAGCCTTAGAGCCTCAGGTGTTGCTGCGGACCCAGGAGATTTCACAGGCAAGGATGTCATCCTTGCCGCTTTGGGGTGAGATCACTTGGTGCTGTTACAGGCTAACCCCTCCACTGATCCCAGGGATTTCAGATTGAGCCAAAAGGCCCACTGTGAACTTGAATGGGTCAGCGAGAAATAGGCACAGGGTGCTATCCCAGAAAAAGGGCCAGACGGGGCCTCCAGCAAGAAACCTTGCTGGCCCTGCCCCTGATGCCAAACATATCTTCCAAAGTTCTTCCAGCTTATTATTTCCCCACATGCTACATATGGATAAAATGCTCTCTCGACACTTCCAGAATATTTTTGCCTTTCCCCTAATCAGATTTCCCTGCTGTGGGGCACGGGTGTGGCATATCCAGTTCAGGGAGGCTATTATCTAACTGCATTTCGTTAAATAAATGTGAACTTTCTAGTTGGCAGATTTGTTGATTCACATGTCCATGCTAAGTAACTGCCTTTAAAAGATACACAGCATGTAATAGTAGCATTTGAATTTCCTTTACTACTAAGGATGGGTTGTATAAGTGACCTGGATGTTTATGTATGCTAAATTGGAGGCTAGCTTTTTATCAGGAATGGAGAGAAAGACATGATAGATGAGCCACATAAATAGAGAAGCAATATATAATGCCAAGGGTTTTCAGCCTTTGATATTTGGATTTTGGACATTAAAATCACACACAGTTTGAAAGTATACAAAAATGTACTTTTGTAACTTACAATTCTTGGTAGGCTGAATACCAAAATTGCTATATTGGGGGCCCAGTCATAAAATGAATAAGGTAATTTCTACCTATATAGAGATTATCACAAAATACAATATTGGCTAAATCAGTGAATATAGGCTTGTTGGCAGAATAGTACAAAGTAATACCCATCATCTTAGTACTTACATGCTCATTAGTATGGTTGAGAACTAGTTAGAGAACAATACTCTCACAGCTTTATAGTATATTAAAAACAATATATAATTTAAAATTTATTGTATGAGTAATCAGACGCAGTGAAAGTATTTGTGTTGAACCTGGGAAATTAACATCAAAATTAATCTGGCTTTCTCCATTTTTTGGTACATGGTAGTAATTAAGAACAGGAATTTTAACCTGAGAGGTACCTGGGTTTGAATCCTGACTCTGATACTTCCTAGGTGGGTAATCTTGGGCAAATTGTTTAACTTTTATGGATTTATGTGAATTTCCCCACCTGTGAATGGGAATGATGATACCTACATGACTGCTACCAGTCAAAATACTGATCAACTGGTACGGCTCAGGCAGCAATCATTCAGAGAAGATAGGCCTTGCCCTGGGGTGGGGTCCTGGAGGGCTCCTACAACGCCAACTCTTACTGCTTTAGTTCCTAGATTTGAGGAAGACAAGGGTAAGGGGTTCTGCAGGAGAAGAGCTTGGCAACCAGAGAAACAAAGGTGGGGAGGGCACTTGAGGAATTTAGGACAGAACTCTTCATTGCCCACTATGGAGTATTTCAGTGTTTTAACAATCAGTTTGGCTATATGGCTGTGTAACCACATTATGCAGAGTTGATGTGAGGATTAAATGATACAATATAGGTAAAGCACTCAGCACATTTTAAGCTCAATAAATGGTAGCTATAATAATAATAATAATAGTGTCATGATAGGAATAAAATAATGCCAACCTCAGGACTCCAGTAAGGAGTAAGAAAATATGTTATTCGGTTCAGGCTTTGGCTCCCCATAAATGCTGAATGCACAATAGGCATTGTTATTGATGTGATTGTTGTCATTGCTGTCATCATCATTATTATTATTGTTATATAATGCCTGACATGTGCATTAAATTGTATGCAGTGGATTAAAAAACCAATCAGGGCCAAGTAAATATTGCATTTTCTAGCTACTTTCTAACTACTAAATGATTACTGCAGTCATGTTTTTTGGGAAATAATAGGAAAAACTAGGAAATAATTTTGAGAAAAATAAAGAATAAGTTCTACAAAACATCTCATAATCTGGGAATATACCTAGGTTGTCAAACAGTGCAAAGGAAATTTAAATTCATAAATATAATTGCATCTGGCAAACCCAGAGATGGCAGTAATATAAGGGAAGTGACAAAATGATCAAATCAATTCTAAAATCCTTGAAGCAACATGAATCCTGATTGTTATTGAGAATTTAAAATTCAATGGCATATTTTTTTTCATTCCTGGGAGTCTATATGAGAGATAAATCATATTTTTGGCTAAATCAGCAAGCAAGTAATGATTTTTTTCTTAATGAAACACATCAGCACAAATCTTGAGAGTCTTCTGAAAGCTTTTTCAGACTCCACAATTTAACAGTTTTTCAGACTGTGGTTCTGCAAACTGAAGTAGCTATTTTAAGGTCTTCTGCTTATTTTTCTTAAAGTAGACATTCAAAACACAATAATTTAATGGATTTGGGGGTTGTGGGTTTTCAGCCTCAATTGTGTCAATATAAAATTAATGAATTACCAAATTGTTATCTCATTTCACTAAGACCTTAAAGTCTCCAGTGAACAGGTAATGGTCTAGTATTTGGAGAGAACATGGGTGAGATGAAATGAAACTCTATTGCACTTACTTACAAATAAAATTAACAGCATTTTCTTCTTGCAGGATTTATTTCAGGTATGATAGCAAAAGTCATCAGATTATTTTTTTACACTATGTGTGAGGGCATCGATCACTTAAGGAAGCCCAGAGCCAGAACTGAGGGTCTTACATTCAATTTCAATTCATTTTTTTCCACATTTTGATAAGTTCAAAGCTAATTTGCATTACCCCAATTAATCAGTATTATACTACAAGTTCTTTTATAGCCTTAAAGGTATATTTTTTCCACTCAAGTAATCCTGAGAGAATGGAGATTGCTATCACATAAACTCTGCTTAAACAGAAAAATGTTTTAATTTTACTTACTGTAATAGGATTATTAAACATACAATGTGTATATATAATTTTCTGTCATCTGTTGATTCACTAGCTTTCAAAAGTCCCACTCGATCTGAATGATGAAATAAAGACAACTGCTTGCAGAGAAGAAAGCTGAAACCAATTGGGGATATAGAGAAGACAGATAGTAAGAACAAGATGTTGAAGTTCCACTGTTATCTACAGAGATGATATTGATGCAGAGAGAAATACAAACAGGTAACACAGACTTTTGAGTCCCCCAGTACTGTATATTCACAAAAAATGTCTTTCATTCCACAATTATTCTAAGCAGCATAGTGTGGAGATTTATTAATTTACTAATAATTAAATTTGTTATGAAGTAAACTTCTGTATTAGTTACAGGAATGTATAGTATTTGATAGTTACATCACCAGATTCACCTCACTATAAGTAGCCAAATTTAGTTTAATTAAGCAGACTTTTACTCTCAGTCTAACATTTAATCAATAGAAATTTGGGCCACATAAATAAAGAGGAATTAAAGAGCAGGCTGTATTTGCTCATCCCTGCTAATTACTATTAATTATTAATAATGTAAATAAGCTATTATTAGTATTGAAGTTAATAAAGCACCAAAGTTACATTAAAACAGGTGTTCAATAGTAGCAAATGCCCCACTTTGAACAATGCAAGTACTTTCTGTCATTTTCCCAGATTGGATTCAGTGATGCACCACCTCAGACTCTGACTCAAGGATCAAGGAGAGGCTGGGAACCAGGATTCTGAGGAAAGGCAGAGGGGGCAAAAGGAAGAAGGGAAATCGAGGGAGGAGACACTGTCAGGTTTTAACTGGAGAAAAATTCCATCTGTACATGATACAAAGAGGCCCAATGAGAACTTTAAGACCCTCGTGTGTCCATGGTCTGGCCTCAAATAAGAATAGGTCCTTTCTGGTACTGGGCTAGCATACCCACCCTAATGCTGAGGAGTGTAAGAGCATGTTTAGGAGTTAGTAACAGAAGCTAATGGGGACAATATGCAAAGTACAAACGATATGCTGTTTTGGAGTTTAAATAGCACTTGATGAAACACAGCAGATGGAGCTAAAACTGATGGATGCAACCTAAAAACTGGCATCACTCCCAATACACTGTTCAATTAATTAACACAGGAAAAAAGTTGCATTTTCTTGTCTGACATATCAAAACAACTCAATAAAGTAAAAACAAGATGCCATTCAGAATTCTAATGCAACCTTGTGGAGCTCTCACATTCACTGTCATTATTAAGTTGGACTGAGGTCTATTAATTAGAATTCACACACGTTTTTATATTATTCAAAGTTAAATTATATTTATATCTTTCTGTACAGGTACCTAAATTAAAACAACAGATATAAAATAATATAGAGGAAATGCACACATGCATGTGTTTGAAAAGTTGTTTAGCTTTCCTATTGTGATTATAAGGATTTTTTTCCCTCTTTTCCACAGCACCGTGGAAAGCCACAGAGTGATACATCTAACAGCAATCACCACCCCAGTTATTTACTATGGATAATATTGATCCACCATTATATGATCAAATTATTTTTCTGGTTATGCTGGTGGTTCTACTGAGTTACCTGCTCTCTCTCATTCTATTTTGGGACTGGTAGTACAAGCTATGGTCATGTAACACAGTTTTCCTCTGTGTAAAGGTAACAACCACTTCTGAGGGTTGAGCCTACTATTTTATGCTCATTAATAACTGTGGATATAAATCTAGTGAGCTAAGAAAACATGCATATATCACCTCCCCATATCTTCCCCTCTTAGCACATGCATACTCATATACATGCATAAACACAAACCCCCTGACAACACTGTCACCCATGCTTTGTGTAAATGAAGTGCAGTCTCCTTTTCTGAAGACAGGATGTTTCTTCATGCAAGGTCACTGAGTGTGTATATGCTGATTGGCAACAAACATTGCCCCATCTAGAAAAGCTACCGTGTCTCGGTTGAAACATTGAAGATCTGGTGAGTGAACAGCAGGCCTTAATTTGGAGATGACAGAACTAAGAAATTCTAAACTTTATCTTCTAATGGATTTTCTTTACTCTATGTACGTATAATTTCCTACATAGCTACAGTTTATACATTTCTGAATACTTCCACATATTACACTTTTAATATATTCAAGATGACTGACATAACACTGTGCTGCTGTTAATTAACTTAATTCCATGTCTAAAACAATGAACTCCTTGAGGGCAAGATCTGTGCAACTGCTAGCCCAGACTGTTACCCCAGGCTGAACGCTCAAATAAAGGAAAGAGGTGAGGGTGAAAGAAGAAAGCTATAATCCAGTATCTGGACCAGAATGGGAAAGCCCTTAGAATAACTTTATAAATAGGTCTTAGAAAACTGTCAAACAACAGAAACTGATTGTAATGACAGATTTTAATGTATTTGACTAGGAATTATCTAAAGGAAATCAATTTCCTCAGCAAGAGGCAACATTAAGAACTCTGTGAAGTCTTATTAAGTCACTAGTATGTAGGACAATGCCTCTGAATTCTTTTGTCCTTCTCATTTAGCAAGTCACCTTCTTTTATCCCCTTTTTATTCATATAAATCCAATTAACCACTCTAGTAGATTCCCTGATTTCTTCACTGGCTGCTTAAAAGTTGTTTGCACTTTACAGAACAGCTGGTCAAGCAAACAAATAGTTGAGCTCTTGAATTCACAAACTGAATCCGACCCTACAGAAGAATACAGTGTCAGAGGGAAAACAGACAATAAGCAAATTGCAGCAAACAATTCCACAATTGCCAGTGTGCCAAGTACTTGGAGAGGTATGGGACACTGTGGGAATGCCTAACGGGGAGAGTGCAGAACTGCCTGCACAGCGGACTCCGAACTTGCTGGGGTGCCAGTAGAGGCTCCAGAAAAAAAGAGAGAGAGTGCTTAAGGCAGCATGTGTGAGAGACAAAGAGAGACAGAAGGAGATCATTTGAAACTGAAAACAATCTAGAAAGAAGTTATTCAGGATATATATACATTTTGTTGTGTCATTTCAAAATAAAAGTAAACATTTGTTTTACACTTTTGTGTTTGAATCCGTATTTAGGTGGGAGAGGGAACCAACAGAACCTTTTAAATGCTTAGGGTTTATAAATGTCTTAACCCAGTTCTGCAAGAGGACCTAATCTTCTTTGACGGGTAATTTGTAAGCTGAAATTTAAGTGATGAAGCAGAATTAGCCAAGTAAGAAAAAGGTGAGGGATATCAGAAGATATTTCCAAACAGAGGGTAGATGCAGCATGTGAGAAGATCCAAAGGTAGCTGGGCCCACGGTCTTGGTACCATCTATCTACTTCCTCTTCTCTGTAGGGAGTCATTTCCGAAGGCCGACTCATCCAGGTCCTGTCGTGCATGCACGGGAAAGGCTGTTTTGCCGTGAGAGCCATGTTAGGACATGAACCACAGGCAAGTGGACAATCCCAATAAGATAGATACAGAGTTTAATTTAGTCCAGCTTTATTTACACAGCAACAAAATTTTGACCATATATTATATGCCAGGCCTTAGATCAAGTGCTGGAGATGCCCACGTATTTCTCATATTCTGGGTTCTTATAGATCATCACCAGATCTCAGCTCTCCCCAGCTGAGGTCTTCCTCTTGCCTTACTCTCCGAGAAGCGTGGCTTCTCTTCCTAGTTCCATTCTGTCTCTGCCCACCATGCTATCTCCCCTAATCCCAAACCAACCCAGCCACTGTCTTCAGTCCATCCCAGAGCCCCTCTACTCAGCCAACCTGAGCGCTGAGAAAGCAACTGCCACTCAGCCAGGATTACACAGGATTCTGCCTGACCACACCTCCCTTGCTCTCTGATATCCCCTTGTTATTACTGTGACTCTCCCACACCCTTCTTGAGTGGTAAACTATTACAAAATCAGATGCTCAGGCTAATCCCTTGAACAAGTAGCCACTTTCTTCATGTTTCCCATACAGAAGCTTCTCTGAGCTAGTATTTCTCAGTACTCAACTTTCAACCCATTCTACATCTTGCGGTCTTAACAATCTTGATTTCATTCCTCCGGCTCAGCATGTTTTCTTCTTGCTCAAATTTCCTCCTTTCACATACTCCCTTACCTGGCTTCAGCCTTTATTCATTGTTTTGTTTCCTTTCAATCAATCTCTTACTCATACAAATTAACATTTATAGTCATTGTAAAGTAGTGAAGATACATAAGTGATTTTGGTGGAGGTAGAAGAAATCCCATCATCTTCAGATTAGATTATTTGGGGTTCACTGTTATCTCATCTTTAAACTAATCTTTATGACCTATAATAATGAATGGTTATGTCATATTTTCATTTCTTCTATTCAAAAAAGATTGAAGGTGGCTTACAAAATACATAGAGCTTAATAAGATGTTAACTGGAGTAACCAACCAACCAAAGGGAAACTAAGAGTAGACAAAATAGGAAGTTAGGGTAAAAGTGACTCACAAAATATACACTGCAGTGCTGGGCACTTGCTGTAAGCAGTCTCTGCATTTTTAAACTACTACACACAGCAGGAGGAAGCACATCCAATTACATGCTTCAAAATGCTCAGAAGATTATAAAACGAACTAGTTGCTCAAGAGCAGCACAGTCCCTTGTGGGAAGTGAATTTCTGCATGCTCTTGTTAAGAGAGAAGTGTGAAGTGTGAGCAGTGTTCTCAGCGGCACCTCCATAGTAAGAGTAGTCGTGGGGTTCCTGAGACTGCTTCTCCTATCATCCCTACACTCCAGCTCTTCATATGATCCTAAATTGCAGTTCAGTAAAAGTAATCATAGGAGCCAAAACAGGACCATCCAAGACAGATTTCTGATCATTTTTCTTTGAAGATAAAATGTAGATCACCCACAGTGCATAGTCTTGAGGTAAATCCTCCATTAACATTATTTCTCATGGCTGAGCATTTCTGACAGCTGCAAAATAGACAGGCATGTTGGCAATTTAGGATGTATTCATTCCTATTAATACTCACCAAAATTGGGGATAGGGTTAATTTTGTTTCATAAAAGTAAAGAAACAGAGGGGCTTGAGGAAATGTTTGTGGACTAAGCCTAAATTTTCCTCAGAAAACAATTTTGGATCCATTCTAATACAGATAAAAGGACAAATGCCAAGATTTTGCCAGTGAACACACTGATGGTTTAGCCTAGAAAATACATGAAGTGGCTGTTAGCAAACACCTACCTAGCCAGTCATTTTTCCCCATTTTCTTACTGCAGTAAAATATACATATAAAGTATACCATCTTAACCATTTTAAGTGTACAGTTCAGTAGTATTAAATACACTTGTAATGTTGTGCAACCATCACCAACATCCACCTCCATAGCTCTTTTCATCTTGTAAAACTGAAACTCTATAACCATTAAACAAAAACTCCCAATTCCCACCTTTTCCCAGCCCCTGGAAACCACCATTCTACTTTCTGTCCATGATTGTGACCTAATGCAGTCATTTTAACCAGAAAAAAAAAAACCTCATAAAATATCTAACCTCAAGCAATGAAACTTCCTCATCATGCCCATCAGATAAAGCATTACAGAACTGACACATCCAAATGGCTAAGTAATTTGACCTATTGTGTAACACAAATAACCAAAAATTGGTCAAGTATTTGACACTGTCTATGAACAAGTGCAGCTTTGGTTTTACTGCAGCTGATCTGAGGCCATCAGTCTTTCTGTCAGTCTGAGGTGTTTGTCCTTTTAAACTCCTCCTCTCTTGTGACAAGTAAAACTTGAGTCAAAAATGTATACAGAAAGTTCATTTTCTGTTTCTTACAGTAGAAGTGATAGAACACCACATCTGGTTCATGCAAAAGTAGTATTGAGTTATTAAAGAGCAACTTAAAAATAAGGAAGGAGGAAGGCGCAGAACATATTTCTGCTTTGTATACTTTGACTTTTCGGGAGATTATTATTATGGATCCTAACTCTCACAGTGGTTTTGAGTTTCAGTTCTGTGTAAGCATAAACAGCCAAAACCTAAAACTGCATTCATATAACTTAGTACACAACTGGCATCTGTTTGAGAAAATTTCAAAAAAAGTTGTGAATATATAATGTGGTATTGTTCCTAATGAATTTCTTCACAAGATGATAAGTCTATAATCCTGGTCAGTACTGGAAAAGCTTGCCTGATGTCTGTGTTTTTTCTTTCCCTGAAGTCTGGTCTGGAAATTCCGGAATGACAAACAGAAAGAAAACTACTTTTTAAGTGTAAAAATTTGTAATCTACTAGATCTGTGATCTTGAGAAAGTGGAAAGTTGCCCTTTTAAAAACTGAGATAGAGCAGATTCTAGATCCCATCTCATGACTTTTACCACTATAGAAATAATTAAGGCAACAGACTGGCAAGGATTAGTGTCCTCCAGTCAAACCAACCCTTGAAGAGTTCAGAGAGACACTGAACAGAGTGTGCCCAGAGTCTAAATGATGGCGACCGCTGGTCTTACTGCATAGCTTTGGATCTATTGAAATCATCCAGTATGCTTTGCTTTATACTATTTTGATATTCCTAAACTAGATATTTCCCCACTAACTACTCAGATATTGACATTAACTTATTCATTTAACAAACACTTACTGAGTGCCCTTTAACCATTATGGGCACCAAAATGAGCAAGCCAGGAATCTTGACCTTAACAAGCTCACAGTCTGTGCTTTCTTTTGATGGCCAAGAGGTTGTAATCAAGAAAAATATCCCTCTTTTTTAGTCTTTGTTATAACTGAGAATCTCTATTACATAAAACCAGGAGATTTTTTTCCCCCCAGGGAATGAACACACCTCACAAGTATAACTAGCACAGAGTTATATTAATGAGCTCACTCAAGAACAAGAACCATATTTACCATTAATGCATGGCTGTTACTTGATGATGGTAAACTTACTCTCTTGAGAGGTCTGTCACCTCACGTGGAATGACTAAAGTTTCAGGTTTCCCTATCTGTAACCAGAGCATGACTTCCTGTATCATGCTTTACTCTGGCTCTTTGCCAGTCCAGCACTTTGAACTCAGTGCTTCAGTCTAGCAATAATTTCCTATCTGACCTTTCTTCTCACTCCACCCTGTTATATATAATGTCTATAGAATAACACTCTGATTCCATTCTGTTATTTCTGTGTTCAGAAAATTCCAGGGATTGATCATTTCCTGTAAACTTTTATTTTAGCAAGGAACTTACCACTAGTATGCCTCCCTTTACGCATCCAACCCTTCTTCTTATTACTGTGTATTACTCTTATTAGTTGTACCTCTAACATCTTGAGGTTTCCTCACTCTTAAGTATTTGCTCCTGTAGTTCTTCCTGCTGGAAAGTCTTTTCCTTCCACCATTACTCCCCCCATTTCAAGTTCAGTTTAAATTCAGCTCCTTTCTTCTGAAGACTCCCCAGTTACTACTGCCCACATCAATTTTCTGAAATTGGTGCATATTATCAGTATAGTTCTTCAGGACTTAATACCATACTGACTTGGATTGTTATTTAACTGATTTCTCTCTGTAGCTTGTCTTTCCAACTGCAAGCTCCTCCCAGAAAAAGGCCTCACTTTAAAAGTTGCATTGTGTTTCCAAGTTTTAGGAGGTTGTTAGGCATACATTTGGTGCTCAATACATTTAAGAGATAGCTGTGGAATGAATGAATTGCCCCTGACTCCAAATACACTTTCTTTTCTTTTCTTCCTGTCTGCCTTAAGTCTTGTGTACTTCCATGTCAATACTTTTTCAAATCTCTCCAACCACAACCAATAGGAAGAGATTCTTTTTTAAATTGTGATCTGATGTACACGCATGTGTGAAATAAAAGATTCACAAAATAATACATATTACTTACACTGTGCAATATATTCTCATGTTTTCTATTCTATTGTTTAAAATACTGATCATGACATACTAAATTGATTTCATCACCACTGAAGGGTTATAATCTACAGTATAATAATATTCTATTTTATGCTCTTTAATGTAAGGTGCATATTGCTCTTAAAAAATGCATCGTACAAAACACTGTTCTGAGTGCTCAATCTGTGTCTGACGGCCTGAGCTACAATTATAAACTTTACACAGTTATCTTGAGAGCACATCTTACCCTATTCCACCATAGCATTTAGAATCAAATCCTCCTCCTCCCAGCTCTACCTTTTGAAATTCAGGACACAGTTAAATGATAATGCACAAAGTGTCCTCTAGATTTCTATTTCTAATGGTGTCTTGACAAATTATAGTGGCATATAAATAAAAATTTCTAGGCCTTATTTTAATCAGACCCTTTGCAGATGAATAAAAGTACATTTGGTCGTATTTTTGTTTCTTTATATATCTTAACAACATGAGCTTTGTTGCCTGACCATCCAGAATTTGAGTTCCAGCTTTGCCAAGTTACTTGACCTGAGCAAGTTACTTAACCTGAGCCTCCATTTCTGCATCCATTCAATGGGAATAATATCAAAGGATTGGTAGGGGTTAAATTAGACCATAGAGGGCCTGCTCTATAAATGGTATTAATGTTTTATCACTGTAACAAATAAATAGATGTATCTCAAACATCCTTTTCGGGTCATAAAGCAGCGTTTTCATAAGAACAAAAGAATACTTTCTCTCTTTAAATACCTCGCTAATTTTTGTAGTCAGATTATTTATAATACAAAATTCCCCTGCTGGTTTTATAGATCATAAATATCCCTAAGGACAGTTTTTATTTGTGGTGCTGGATCATCATCATATAGTAAGAAATGTCTACTGAAACTAAGACTGTATGTATATAAATACACATGTATATACACATATGTAAATAAAAATATTTATGTATATACATATATATGTATGCAGTAGCTTGCCTGGTCACTTAGTCTAATTTAGATTTGTCTTTGTTTAAAAAAAGTTTTTTTTAAAACCACAAACTTCTGTGTGTTGAATAGTGAAATGTGCTCTAATCCAGCAAAAATTTTTGCACGCAATACACATATATAATAATCAAAATATATATGCGGCTGCTTTTGAACCAAGTCAAGCCTTGCTCCAGTTGCTTTCATACTCCGTTTACCTCTATCCACACTCTTCTCTCAACTAGGTCTCCCTACCTCTAGGTGTTTCTGATTGCAAGAGTTTGGCAGTTAACAATAACAACGATCTTTCATTTACAGTATTCCTCCGCTCACCTGTTTAGTTTAGCACGGCAAGACAGAGTATCTCATCCATTGTCCCAGAAACACTAGTCCAGAGTGGACCGAGTCCAAAGGGAGTTGCAACCTCTTTTAAAATTACTTAAAGGGAGTGATCAAGATTCCCTTATCCCTAGCCCAGTCTTTTGCTAAAGTGAAGGGCTGCGTTGTGTTGAGATGAAGACTTTGATAATTTAATAGAACTGGAAACTCAAACTGGAGACCTCTGGAGATTAACCTTCCGTCACTGCGTGCGTATGCATGTTAGGGGACTGGGGGACCAAAGAAGGCAGAGAGCCAGAGACCGACCTGCAACAGGAGGTAAAAACAGGAGTCTACCAGACGGTGCAGGCTCCGGAGGCGGACAAACACATAGTCGATTTTGCCCTCTGGCTGACAAACGCGGGGCCTGGAGTGGGGAGTGGGACGTGCTAGGGTAGAAACCGTGTTCGAGAACCCCGCCCCTTTCCACGGCCGCAGTCGGGCCAGCCCACGTGGGTCATCCGGCCCCGGACAGCGGCTTGGCGCGCCGGGCTCCTCGGTCCGCGCAGCCCCTTTCGTCACGTCCGGGGACGGGCCGGGGCGCCGGGGGCGGGCCCGGGTGGGGCCGGGGAGCCGGGGTTGGGGTTGTGCTAGTGCTTTGGGTGACAACGGTCAGTAATGAAGGTGGCTGCGGCGCGGCAGCAGTCTCAGCCACGCCGGGCGGGGGCGGCGCCGGGGCCGCGCCTGTAGGACCGCGGGGCCGGTGCGGCGAGATGGGGACCTGGCGCGGGGAGTGAGGTGGCGGCGGCGGCGAGCGCTTCCCTCCTCTGGCTCGTCGGCCTCCGCCTGCAGCCCCTCGGCCCCCGCGTCCCGCGGGACCGGGACGGCGACGGCGGGGGCATGTGGCGCTGGGTCCGGCAGCAGCTGGTAGGTGCCTCCGTCCCTCCACTTCTAGGACGTTCGGCCCCGCGCGGCCTCCGGGGCCCGGGAGGCGGGCTAGGCCTCACGGAGGCGGACACGGGGCCCGGGGTCGGCGAAGCCTGGCGCAGCCCCGGCGCGCGTCTCGCCTCCGAGCCTGGGCCACCCCCCGCCTGCGCTCGTCGGTTCCCTCCCGCCTCCTCGCCGCCCCTGGGTGGCTGCGGTCAGAGGCGGAGATCCAGAGCCGGGTCGGCGTCCTGTCTGTGGAAATAGGACGAGGGAACGGAAAGAGAGTAGGTCTTAGGAAGAGAAAAGAGGCTTCTGTTTCTTGCGTCTAACAATTCGGGACACATTTGAGTGAATGGGAGGGAGAGGACTTGTCTTCAGCCCCCTCGTCGCTGTTCTCTGGGTGGTAATTCGGTGTTGCGTTGATTGTCAAGGAGGAGGGGTACATTATCTGGTCTAACCTTTCTCAGCGAAAGAAATTTTATCTCAGGCCTGGGCGAGGGAAAGAAAATATTCTAACACCCTGTTTAGTTTTGGAAAAGCTACGTACGAAAGTTAGGAAGGACTATGTTTGCCTTCCTACCTTGTCCTCACTCCATCCCACGTGAAACTTTTGGAATGTGAACCTTACTTGTTTTCATTCTCCTCAAGTCACTTTAACAAGATGGAACCAATGGTTAACTTTTCAGTTTTACTGAAACATCTGGAGAAAAAAGAAATAAAAAAGGGTGACTTAAGAAATATGAAGAGCGCCACTTTTCTCAGAATTAATTCAAAGAGAAAAATCTTTCCTGCCTCCTGGCAGCCACAGCCGAAATACAGCACTAACGCAACGGTGACAATGAGGACAGAAAGGGCTCCTGGGTGAAACCTAACTTTATCTCTTTGATAGTTTAATTTCTAAAACGCATTAATGAAATGCTTCTACAGTGCAGTGTTGCCATTTACTAATTCAAAAGGTAGTGAAATAGTGAAACAAACGATTTTTGTGGGACTGTAGAGGTTTTGTGGAACTAAAGTATTGATACATCTTTTCCACTGCTCTAGAACAGCATTTTAATGTTAAGATTAAGAAGTATGCCGTTTCAGAGCCAGCCTTCTGTTAATTCATTTTGCAGTGGGCATCGTTCTCAAAAAAAAGTCTTTTAAATAAAACTAGAACTGCCTGCCACTCTCGCAAACAAGTGTTGGCGCTCTATTTTTAGCTAATTGGAGATTCAGCTACCCCAGATATATGCCTTATTAAGAAACCAAGCTGATGATGTCATTGTAGTGCCATATTGCTGTAATACTTTAGCTTTGTTGCAGTAAGCCGTAGCTCGGTAACTTGACTTTGGTAGTTAATTATTACAGGTCTGGTCTCATTTGATTTCCCAATGTTTTCGTAGGAAGATCATTCTAAAGTGGTTCTCAGAAAGCTTTTCTTAGTAGTCGAAGACAAAATGCTTCAGTGTTAGATATTTTTGTTAACCTGAGTAAAATCCTGGTTGTATAATCACTCTCATCTTCAAGACAGATAACCTGGTAATGTTTTTTAAAATGGCTTCAAATGAACACAACTGAAAGGAAGGGCAGGAAGTTGTGTGGTTAATTTACAAGACAACTACCTTGGGGTGGTTAACAAGTTGAACAAGTTGCAGTGCATAAAAAATGCTCTTTGACATTTAGTTGTTCACCCACTGTTTTAATTTTAAGTTAGATCTGATCTTACAAATATGTGATCAGACCTGTGCCAATGTAGGAATTTGTATCTCTGATTAAGTTTGTACAGTCACTTAAATTGTACATTAAGGAGAGTGGATACTTTCAGGGTAATGAAAGTATATTTTACTATCCAAGTCATAAACAGCTATTCTAGTTAGTATACCAGGAATTATTCAACTCAAATGCTAGGTTAGGTTATACTTCATTTGCTCAGTGGATTGAGTCACCATGTCTTTTAGCAATAGGGTCATTTTTAAAATTCAGATAATAGGAAAGTTCTGAGGAAATTAATAACCAAATCACAAAGACAGACGTTTTGGAGTTTTTAAGCACACTTTATTCATTATACGAATCCTGATTTTCAACTATTTGTTTTGTCTCCCAAAAAAGTGTGCCATTCTTTTTAGAGAAACAGCTCCTATATCCTAGTAATTTCTCTCTAATTAAAAAACTGACTCCTTATCTCCACCAAGTATTGTCACTGCTTGACAGAAAAATCAGGAGATTTTCAGGTTGATGTTTTCCCTTGAAGTAGAGTGAAAAGAAAAGATTGGAATATCCTTTCCTTTTCCTTTTTCCTTTTTCCTTTCTCTTTCTTTTTTGACTCACGGTGCTAAAGTTATTTTACACTAAGAAAATTGTAAGAAAATTTTCTTATGATGTCTTTCTCATACAGTTAGTATTATTCATAGTGTACTCATTTCTAGCAGCATGTTACATGTATTTAACTCATTAGAGATGACAGCATCTTGATTTATTGGTGGAAATGCCATTAGCTAGTTACTGTATTCTAATATTTATATTTGTATGATAGTCATTAACCACATTAGCTATTGAAATTAAAAATCCCAGTTAATTAAATTAAAAATTAATGTGACTGTTACCTACCATGTTGGACAATTCAGAGAAGAACGTTTTCATCGTCAGAGAGAATTCTATTGGACAGCATTGCTTACAGGCTCTTAGATGAAAGTCTTTGTCAGTATATATTTTAGTTGACATGTAACATTTATTTACAGGGCAATGTAATGCAATTTTTTAAGAGCACTTACTGTGTGCATACATTATATAGTGTGTTAAATACTGTGGATACAAATATAGGTCAGTGAGAGTCTTATTCATCTGTATGCTCAGTGTCTCACACAGTTGTTAACAGAGAGAGATATAGGGTACATGTTTGCTGAATAAATAAGTAAGTGAGGAAAGGAAGAACGAATCTGTACAATTGCTTCTGTGTTTAGAGATAAAGTGACAAAACTCAAGATTGACCAATTCAGAAGAAAGCTAGAAAATTACCATAGTTTTACAAAAATACCACTTAATATTGCCACACTAGGATAGTGTTTCTTAAATTGTTCCATAAATGTAGTCCCTTCAGATTTGTATTGGCAATGACAGTAAGATTATGTTCTGATTTCTAAAAAATAAACTATCTCAGTTTTTTTATATTGGTTACATATTGAAATAATATTTTGGACATATTGGATAAAGTAAAATATTATAGATAATTTTTGTGTTTCTTTTTTAAAAATGTGGTTCCTAGAAATTCTAAAATTATGTTTGTGGCTCATGTCATATTTCTGTTAGTGCTGCTGTGTAACATTACAAGTGAGCTCATGTTTCTATATCTAAATCTGGATGCCTCACCCATTAGACTAGACCATGAATGTCTTAGGGCAGGGGGCATATTTTGTCTTTATAGTCCTTGCACTCGAGATAGCAACTGGCCCATTGTACTTATTCACTCACCAATTGTTGAGTAAGTGAATATCAGATTTATTTCAGCATCAGTTGAGGAAGTACCTGCGTTTTTGCCTTTCTCTTGAGAAATGAATGAGGAGTAGGAAAGAAACACAGGCCTTTGGTGGTATCATTTTGGTGTGGCTGAGTAACTTTTAACTTAGGAATTAATGTTTAAGAACCTAGATCTTTCATCTATATGTTCAGACATCCATTCTCATATAGCTGGTTTTTCATTTAGTTAGAGGGAGGGTCAGCCATTAGAGGAATTAGAGCCATTAGAGGAATCCCAATATCCCAGCAACCCTGAAGTAGGGACCTTGCCCTGATCCTCCAAAGAATCTTATGGTTGCCATTGTCATTAAATATCCCTTCTGTCTATCCCTGCAGTCTGTTTTCAACAGCAGCCAGAGTGATTGCGTTAAAACACAAGTTATGTCTTACAATTCCTCTGTTTAAAACCTTCTAAGGACTTGCCTTCTTGCTCAGGGTAAAAGCCAAGTTTATACTTAAGCTGTATTCCCCTCTTTCCCAAACCACTTCTCATCTCCCCTCACGCTTCATTCGCTTTGTTTTATCCACACTGGCTCTCTTGCAGTTTATCAGAAGTGTCCAGTGTCATACATACTTCAGTCTCAGAATCTTTGCCCTGGCTGTTACCTCTTGCCTGGAATGTTCTTCCCATAGTTACCTGCTGGCTCCTTCACTCCCTTCAAGTTTTCATCCATTTCTTAGGGTGAGGCCTTTTCTGGACATTAAATAAAACTATAACCTTCCCTAATATTTGCCTATCCCCGTTCCCTGCTTTTTATTTCTCTTAACACTTAATCACTAACATACTCTATAATTTACTTATTTGTCTCATTTATCTCATGAGGGCAGGAGTTTTTGTCTATTATGCTTTAGTTCTCCATGTAACAAAAGCTCTTTCTCAACTTTGCATCTGCTTTTAGGTAACACCATTTCTTATTTATTTATTCAAACAATTTCTAAACACCTAATCTGAGGTAGCATGTTGTTCTGCTATGTACCCAGTGAATCAACTCCTGCCCTAGCTAGTCTTCTAGGAGTCTGTTCCCTGATGGATTGCTGTCATTTTTTTCCTATTATAAAAAATGTTGCAGTAACTATTCTTATTTATGTTTATATTGTTTTTTTTAATTGTCATACTTAGAAGTGGAATCGCTAGATCATGGAGTATGCACATTATGACTATTAACTAGATGTTGCCAAATTATCTTCCAAAATGTGAGAGTTCCTCTTCTCCTACATCTTGGTTAACACTTTGTGCTGTCACACTTGAAAAAATTTACCAATCTAGGGTGTGAATTGTCTCTCATTTTGCTCTAATTTGCATATTCCTGCTTGCTAGTGAGATTGAGGTGTCCTGTATTTGGTTTATATGAATAAATTACCCACTTTTCTACTGGGTAGTGTGTTTATCCCTTCAAATTTCCTCCTGTAGCCTGGATGTTAATTCTTTGTTGCATATATTGTAAATATATTTTTCCACTCTGTGTTTTGTATTTAACTTTGCTGATGGTATCTTTTTTGAAAAAATTTTCAAAGTAAATTTACTAGGCAAATGATTTCTGCTTTATGTTGCTTTTTTAGAAATTCCTTTCCTGTACCAGATCATAAAGCAATTTTTCCAATGTTTTCTACAAATTATCTTAAAATTTAGCTTTTCAACATTTAGATCTTTAATGTACCTGGAACTGATTTTTGTGTGTAGAATAAAAAACTAAGGAATTTATTCTTTCCGTATGGAACAGTGTTTGTCCAAATGCTGTTTATTGAATGAGCCATTTTTTCCTCTCTTCTGTGGTGTTTGCCTTTTCTGACATATACCAACATTCTCTTTCCCATTTCTAGTTCTCTTATTAGGCTCTTCCTTCTTTCTTACTCATCTGTTGATCTACTGGTGCATCAATAATGCACTGTCTTAATTATAGCATTATAGTATTTTTATGGTAAGTTTTAATATCTGATAGCTGGGTAGAACCCCCAATCCTTTTTCCTTCTTTTTCAGAACTTCATTGGATCTTTTTATTCTTCCATGTGCTATTTATGATGTTTGTCTAATTCTGTGGAAAATCTTTCTATGATTTTGATTGGTATTGCATTGAATTTGTTAAGCTTCTTCTATTCACATTTTTCCCTTTGATGATGTGGAAGCTAAGGATTGTATTTTCATTCTATCTTCTGTAGCTTTGCCTGTATATTGAGTATCTTTATCTGCCAAAATACAGGGATTTAGAAGTTTTAACTACAATATTTTCTCTCTCACCTTCCACATTAGTATTACATAATAGTTTAGTTTTCCTTTTGTTTCTTTTACTAGCTTTATTGAGATAAAACTCACATACCATACAATTAACCAATTTAAAGTATACAATTCTAATAGTATATATATGGAGCTCTGCAACCATTACCATACTCTGATTGTTTTTGTTTCTTTTTTTTTTGGTGTCATTAATATACACTTACATGGACAACATTGTGATTACTAGATTCCCCCCATTATCAAGTCCCCACCACATACGCCATTACAGTCACTGTCCATCAGAGTAGTAAGATGCTATAGAATCACTACTTGTCTTTTCTGTGCCATACTGCTTTCCCCAGCCCCACCCCTACATTATGTGTGCTAATTGTAATGCCCCTATTTCCCCTTATCCCTCCCTTCCCACCCATCCTCCCCAGTTCCTTTCCCTTTGGTAACTGTTAGTCCATTCTTGGGTTCTGTGAGTCTGCTGCTGTTTTGTTCCTTCAGTTTTTTCTTTGTTCTTATACTCCACAAATGAGTGAAATCATTTGATACTTGTCTTTCTCCGCCTGGCTTATTTCACTGAGCATAATACCCTCTAGCTCCATCCATGTTGTAAATGGTAGGATTTGTTTTCTTCTTATGGCTGAATAATATTCCATTGTGTATATGTACCCCATCTTCTTTACCCATTCATCTACTGATGGACACTTAGGTTGCTTCCATTTCTTGTCTATTGTAAATAGTGCTGCGATAAACATAGGGGTGCATGTGTCTTTTTCAAACTGGGCTCCTGCATTCCTAAGAGTGGAATTCCTGGGACAAATGGTATTTATATTTTGAGTTTTTTGAGGAACCTCCATACTGCTTTCCAAAAGGTTGACCTAATTTACATTCCCACCAGCAGTGTAGGAAGATTACCCTTTCTCCACATCCTCGCCAATAGTTGTTGTTTGTATTTTGGATGGTGGCCTTCCTAACTGGTGTGAGGTGATATCTCATTATGGTCTTAATTTTCATTTCTCTGATGATTAGCAATGTGGAGCATATTTTCATGTGCCTGTTGGCCATCTGAATTTCTTCTTTGGAGAAGTGTCAGTTCAGGTCCTCTGCCCCTTATCGGATATATCATTTATGAATATATTCTCCCATACTGGAGGATGCCTTTTTGTTCTACTGATGGGGTCCTATGCTGTACAGAAGCTTCTGAGTTTGATCTAGTCCCACTTGTTCATTTTTGCTTTTGTTTCTCTTGCCCATGGAGATATGTTCAGGAAGAATTGCTCATGTTTATATTCAAGAGTTTTCTCTTTATTTCCTTTAAGAGTTTTATGGTTTCATGGCTTACATTCAGGTCTTTGATCCATTTTGAGTTTACTTTTGTATATGGAGTTAGACAGTAATCCAGTTTCATTCTCTTACTTGTAGCTGTCCAGTTTTGCCACACCAGCTGTTGAAGAGACTCTCATTTCCCCTCTGTGTATCCATGGATCCTTTATCATATATTAATTGACCATATATGCTTGGGTAAATATCTAGACTCTCTATATTCTGTTCTGCCGCTCTATGGGTCTGTTCTTGTGCCAGTACTGAATTGTCTTGATTACTGTGGCTTTGTACTAGATCTTGAAGTTGGGAAGCGAGATTCCCTCTGCTTTATTCTTCCTTCTCAGGATTGCTTTGACTATTCAGGGTCTTTTGTGGTTCCATATGAATTTTAGAACTATTTGTTCCAGTTTGTTGAAGAATGCTGTTGGTATTTTGATAGGGATTGCATTGAATCTGTAGATTGCTTTAGGCCTGATGGCCATTTCAACAATATTAATTCTTCCTACTCAAGAGCATGGGATGAATTTCCATTTATTAGCGTCCTCTTTAATTTCTCTTAAGAGTGTCTTGTAGTTTTCAGGGTATAGGTCTTTCACTTCCTTGGTTATGTTTATTCCTAGGTATTTAATTCTTTTTGATGCAATTGTGAATGGAATTGTTTTCCTAATTTCTCTTCCTGTTAGGTCATCATTAGTGTATAGGAATGCAACAGATTTCTGTGTATTAATTTTGTATCCCACAACTTTGTTGAATTCAGGTATTAGTTCTGGTAGTTTTGGAGTGGATTCTTTAGGGTTTTTTATGTACTATATCATGTCATCTGCAAACAGTGACAGTTTAACTTCTTCCATACCAATCTGGAGGCCTTTTATTTCTTTGTGTTGTCTGAGTGCCATGGCTAGGACCTCCAGTACTATGTTGAATAAAAGCAGGGAGAGTGGGCATCCTTGTCTTGTTCCCAATCTTAGAGGAAAAGCTTTCAGCTTCTCACTGTTAAGTATAATGTTGGCTGTGGGTTTGTCATATATGCCCTTTGTTATGTTGAGGTACTTGCTCTCTATACCCATTTTGCTGAGTGTTTTTTATCATGAATGGATGTTGAATTTCTCAAATGCTTTTTCTGCATCTATGGAGATGATCATGTGCTTTTTGTCCTTCTTTTTGTTGATGTGGTGGATGATGATGATGGATTTTTGAATGTTGTACCATCCTTGCATCCGTGGGATGAATTCCACTTGGTTATGGTGTATGATCCTTCTGATGTATTTTTTAATTCTGTTTGCTAATATTTTGTTGAGTATTTTTGTATCTGTGTTTATCAGGGATATTGGTCTGTAATTTTCTTTTTTTGTGGTCTTTGCCTGGTTTGGATATATTTTTTAATTCTGTTTGCTAATATTTTGTTGAGTATTTTTGTATCTGTGTTTATCAGGGATATTGGTCTGTAATTTTCCTTTTTTGTGGTCTTTGCCTGGTTTTGGTATTAGAGTGATGCTGACTTGATAGAATGAGTTTGGAAGTATAACCTCCTTTTCTATTTTTTGGAAAACTTTAAGGAGACTGGGTCTTATGTCTTCTATAAATGTCTGATAAAATTCAGCGGTGAATCCATCTGGTTTGGGGATTTTGTTCATGGGTAGGTTTTTGATTATCGATTCAATTTCATTGCTGGTAATTGGTCTGTTTAGATTTTCTGTTTCTTCCTGGGCCAGCCTTGGAAGGCTGTATTTTTCTAGGAAGTTGTCCATTTCTTCTAGGTTATCCAGTTTGTTAGCAAAAAGATTTTCATAGTATTCTCTAATAATTCTTTGTATTTCTGTGGGGTCTGTTGTGATTTTTCCTTCTCATTTCTGATTCTCTTTATGAGTGTAGATTCTCTTTGTTTCTTAATAAGTCTGGCTAGGGGTTTATCTATTTTGTTTATTTTCTCAAAGAACCAGCTCTCTTGGTTCCATTAATTTTTTCTGTTGTTCTATTCTCAATTTTATTTATTTATTCTCTGATCTTTATTATGTCCCTCCTTCAGCTGACTTTGGGCTTCATTTGTTCTTCTTTTTCCATTTTCAATAATTGTGACTTTAGACTATTCATTTGGGATTGTTCTTCCCTCTTTAAATAGGCCTAGATTGGTCTATACTTTCCTCTTAGAACTACCTTCGCTGTGTCCTGCAGATGTTCGGGCATCGTGCTGTTTTCATTTGTCTCCATATATTGCTTGATCTCTGTTTTAATTTGGTCATTGATCCATTGACTACTTAGGAGCATGTTGTTAAGACTCCATGTGTTTATGAGCCTTTTTGTACAGTTTATTCCTACTTTTATACCTCTGTGATCTGAGAAGCTGGTTGGCAGAATTTCAGTTTGTTTGAATTTACTGAGGCTCTTTTTGTGGCCTAGTATGTGGTCTATTCTGGAAAATGTTCCATGTGCACTTCAGAAGAATGTGTATCCTGCTGCTTTTGGGTGTTGAGTTCTATAGATGTCTATTAAGTCCATTTGTTCTGTGTTGTTCAGTGTGTCTGTCTCCTTACTTATTTTCTGTCTTGTTTATCTGTCTTTTGGAGTGAGTGGTGTGTTGAATTCTCCTAGAATGAATTCATTACATTCTATTTCCCCTTTTAGTTCTGTTAGTTTGTGTTTCACATATGCAGGTGCTCCTGTGTTGGGTGCATAGATATTTATAATGTTTATATCCTCTTATTGGATTAACCCCTTTATCATATGTAATGTCTTTCTTTGTCGCTTGTGAAATTCTTTGTTTTGAACACTATTTTGTCTGATACAAGTACTGCAACACCTGCTTTTTTCTCCCTATTGGTTGTATGAAGTACGTTTTTCCATCCCTTCACTTTTAGTCTGTGTATGTCTTTGGGTTTGAAGTGAGTCTATTGTAGGCAGCATATAGTTGGGTCTTGTTTTTTTATCCATTCAGTGACTCTATGACTTTTGATTGGTGCATTCAGACCATTTACATTCAGGGTGATTATCAATAGCTATGTACTTATTGCCACTGCAGGCTTTAGATTAGTGGTTACCAAAGGTTCAAGGGTAACTTCCTTACTATCTAAGAGTGTAACTGAACTCACTTTGTATGCTATTACAAACACAATCTAAAGGTTCTTTTTTTTCCCCTTCCTTTTCTTCCTCCTCCTTTCTGTGTATATTAGGTATCATATTCTGTACTCTTTGTCTATCCCTTTTCATTATCTCAGGTGACAGCTATTTAACCTTAGGAACACTTCCATCTATAGCAGTCCCTCCAAAATAGACTGTAGAGATGGTTTGTGGGAGGTAAATTCTCTCAGCTTTTGCTTATCTGGAAATTGTTTAATCCCACCTTCAAATTTAAATGATAATCTTTCTGGATAAAGTATTCTTGGTTTGAGGCCCTTCTGCTTCATTGCATTAAATATATTATGCCACTCTCTTCTGGCCTGTAAGGTTTCTGCTGAGAAGTCTGATGATAGCCTGATGGGTTTTCCTTTGTATGTGATCTTATTTCTCTCTCTGGCTGCTTTTAGTAGTCTGTCCTTATTCTTGATCTTTGCCATTTTAATTATTATACGTTTTGGTGTTATCCTCCTTGGGTTTCTTGTGTTGGGAGATCTGTGCACCTCCATGACCTGAGAGACTATCTCCTTCCCCAGATGGGGGAAGTTTTCAGCAGTTACTTCCTCAAAGACACTTTCTATCACTTCTTCTCTGTCTTCTTCTTCTGGTACCCCTATCATATCATTCCGTTTGGATTGGTCACCCAGTTCTCTCAGTATTCTTTCATTCTTAGAGATCCCTTTTTCTCTCTGTGCATCAGCTTCTTTGTATTCCTCTTTCCTAATTTCTATTTCATTTATTGTCTCCTCCACCATATCTAACCTGCTTTTAATACCCTCCATTGTGCTCTTCAATGATTGGATCTCCGTCCTTAATTCATTCCTGAGTTCTTGAATGTTTTTCTGTACCTCCATGAGGATGTTTATGATTTTTATTTTGAAATTTCTTCCAGAAAGATTTATTCATTCAGTCTCACTTGATCCTTTCTCTGGTGTTGAGATTTTGTTCTGAACCAGGTTCAAGTTTCATATTGGTATGTGGCACCCTCTAGCACTCAAAAGCTCTACTCTCTGGAGTTTCTCAGACCCTGGAGTGATGTTGGGGGTCTCAGGGGAGTGGTGCTGGTGCCTGGGAGGAGGAAAGAGCTGTTTCCTGCTTCCTGGCTGGTATGCCTGTTTCCACTGCTAGAACCAGTGGGCCAAATATACAGGTGTAAGCCACTATGCTTTGTGTTTGTATCTCTGTAGGCGGGGCTTCCCTCTGGCTTGGCCTGATGCCACGGCATGGGTTGCTGGTTTACCAGCCTGAGCCAGGTACAGGCTTGCCAGGAGAAAGACACAGCAGACTGCATATCACAGTGAGGGTCCTTGGAGCTGCATAGCCAGCCAGTGGGATGGAGCACCTGAAGATCGTTTAAGCTCTCAACCAGCTGGGCAGAGTGCACCTGGACAATTTTGTCTACCTGTCCTTTCTCCTGAGCAGTAAGCTCTGTGCAATCCTTGCCCCTTTAGCAGCCCTCTCGCTTTAAGGAAGTCTCTCAGACTGCCCACCCAGATCAGCTGGATATGAATCCCTGTTTTCCACAAGGAGGTGGAATCTCCATCTCTCCAGGTATTCTTGGCTTTCCAATCCTACCACATCATCAGAGCACCATGCAATATATGTTCATGCTCCCAGAGCAGATCTCCAGGGCTATGCATTCAGCATCCCAGGCCTCCACTCCCTCCCTGCTCTGTTTCTTCTCGTCCTGCCAGTGAACTGGGGTGGGGGAAGGGCTTGGGCCCCACTGTATCACAGCTTTGGTACGTTACCCTGTTCCTTGAGGTCTGCTCTTTTCTTCAGGTGTATGTAATCTGGTGCAGCCTTATTTCCTGTTGCTCTTTCAGGATTAGTTGTATTAATTGTATTTTCATATTATATGTGGTTTTAGGAGGCGGTCTCTGTCTCACCTCTCACTCCGCCATCTTTAATCCCTGCCATACTCTGATTTTAGAACATTTTTGTACCCCCTGAGAGACTCCACATTAACTGTCACTCTCCATTCCCTGAAACTTCTAGCACTTAGACAAGTTAATCACTAATCTACTTTCCTTCTCTATAGATTTGCCTACTCTGGACATTTCATATAAATCGCATTGTACAATATGTGGTATTTTGTGACTACCTTTTTTCACTTAACATAATATTTTCAAGGTTCATCATGTTCTAGCATATATTGGTACTTTATTTTTTATTGCCAAATAATGTTCCATTGTATGGATAAACCATATTTTGTTTATCCATTCATCAATTAGTAGACATTTAGTTTTTTTCCACCTTTTGGCTTTAGAAATAATGTTGCTTTGACCATTCATGTGCAAGTTTTTGTGTGGTTGTCTTTTTTCATTTCTCTTGGGTTATATACCTAAAGAGTGGGATTACTGTGTTATACGGTAACTCTGTTTTTAACTGTGCAGAGTTACTAAACTGTTTTCCAAAGTGGCTGCACTGTTGTACATTCTCATAAGCAATGTTAGGAGCATTCCAGTATCTTCATGTCCTTGCCAACACGTGTTTTTGCCTGTCTTTTGGACTATAGCCATCGTAGTGGGAATGAATGGTATCTCGTTGTGGTTTGGATTTGTATTTCCCTAGTGACTACTGATTTCAAACATCTTTTCATGCCCTAAATAGCTGTTTGTATATCTTTTTTTAAAGAAATACTTATTCAGATCTTTTTGTCCATTTTTAAAATTTTGAGTTGTAAGAGTTCTTTGTATCTTCCAGATACAAGACCCTTATCATATGATTTGCAAATATTCTCTCCCATAATGTGTATTGTAGTTCTAGTTTTTAAACTAAAATAATATCTTCTGTCTTTTTAAGAAACTCATTTTGATTTAGTACAACAATTTACTGATTTCTTTTACTCACCCTCACCATTGTTTCTTGCATATCCTCTCTTCCCTCTGGATTTACTTTTATTCTTGCTAAAATACATCGTTTCGTTATTTCTAAGCAAAGTTTTATGGGTAGTAAACTCTTTTAGTTCTTATGTCTTAAAATGTGTTTATTTCATAGTTACCATTGAATACTAATTTAGGTAGCTACAGAATTCTAGAACAGTTACTTCTGCTCAACATATTAAAGATACTGTTACATCATTTTCCAATATTGCTGATGTAAAATATGCTTTTAATCTAATTGTCATTACTTTGTTGGTAATCTTTCACATTGTTTTTAAGATTATCTCTTGTCCTTGATATTTTGCAGTTTTACTGTGCTGTATCCATCATATTTTTCATAATATTTTTTTTCCAGCTCTGCACTTGTTTGTGCTTTCAATCTGAAGGCTCTTGTTTCTAGTTTAGAAAACTTTTCAGCCATTTTTTTCTTTAAATATTGCTTCTCAGCCTTTACTTCTCTTATTCTTATAGAAGTTTTGCTTGATATTAATCTGTCCTCTCAAAGAGATGAGCTAAGTGGTGCTCAACTTCATGTTTTCATCTGTGCTTTCAGTATGTGAGTTCCTTAGTTCTAGCTCAGGTTGCTTATTTTCTCACCTGTGTCCAATGTAGAGTTTCTCATGACCTCAGAATTTTTTAATGACAGATTTGCATTTCCAGAATTTATTTTTAGTCCTCTTATTTCCATCTGTTCTTGATGCATGTCTTCCTAATTTGTCTCATAATATTTTGTCCCATATATATGGGGCAAAAATACATATATAATTATATTTATTATTCTGTTATATCTTTGGAGGTTTTATATGTATTTAAAGGTATACATCTTTTTCAGCCTCCTTTCAATAGAACCTGACTCCAGGACCCAGGTCTGAAAGGGAGGGGTGCAAGTAATCCTTATGGTACCATAGGAGTTGAACTTCAGACTGCCTGTTTCTATACCCAGAGTCCCAAGGACTCAGCCCCCTGATTACAGAAATGATTATCTTATTTTAAGTCTAGCTAAGTTATCTTAACTAAAAGAAAAAAAGATTTTATCCATCTTTGCTTTTGTGACATATAGGGAAGTGTTCAAAGTATGGACTTTTCCAAGGTCAATAACTAATTAATGTCTGAGGCAGGACTTGAACCCAGAGAATGTTTCCAGGGAATTTATTAGCAGTGTTATTATTAATAGAAGAGAATTAGTTGCAGCAGTTTTCCCTGTATCGCTCTTTCCCAATCCTGCCATCTTAAATCTGCCCTGGGCAGAATGGGTTGGGAGAAGAAATTTCTAGGCACTTTGGAAATGGGTGTGACAGGTTTGTAGAAAATGAAAGAAGTGATTGAGTGTTCCTGTAATTAACTCAGCCATTGGCCATTCTGAAGTTGACATATTTTAGGTACCATAAGAGATTAGGCCTTGCTATAACTTAACTTATCTGTCCTCTTGAAAATGTTATGTAATATAAAACACAATACATTTAGATTGATTTTGAACAGCATGCAAAATTTTTGAGTTTTTCAGTTTTTAATTTATTTTTTCATCTTAAACCTTAGGAGCCCAAAAATGATTTTGAAGTTTGAACTTTGTGGTGGTAAAATAGAAGTTGAAAATGCTAAAAAGAGATAGGATAGTTTGCATTTTTATAGTCTTTTTATTAAAAGTGTAGTTGTGTGTAGTTTCTGTTTTAATAACTTTTATTACATCTCTAATGAAATTATGCCATACTTTTAACTCTTTAATCAGAAAAATGTATTTGGTAATTTCTAGGAAATAAAGTCATGTATTTTCACTCAAAATTTTATTCATTCTATATGATACTTATTTCACTTTTTGTGCCTGTTAAGAGGCTTTATTTTTTTTTAATGAAATTTTATTCAGAGCAGGGGCCATGAATTCCTTCTCATTTTGATATTTCCACACCACCAATCGTATTACCCAGCCAATAGTCAATGCTCATCCTATTTATAAATGGAATTTTTAAAAATTAAATTATAGGATAATTTAACAACAAATGATCATACCAAGAGCATACCAAGTGGCTTGACATTTCAGAATGGTCAAATATTTTTACTTAAATCTGGTACAGTACCTATCATAATGTCAAGCAAATTTTTCTCAATAAATATGTTACATATTGGTGTTCTAAAATTTTGCTTTGAAAGGTCCTTTGCAATGAATGCAATTGGAAGACAAACCTCAAGTAGTCAGTTCATGTCTTAATCAGGTTACCTAGGAAACTATTTTTTCACTCTTTCATCTCCTGAACTGCAACAGGAATATAGATACTCTTGTCTCAGCTCTCCACTATACTCTTTAATATACAAGTTCTGAAAACTAAGATGTGAGGGTGTACTTGATTCTTTACTGTTGAAAGAAAGGGAAGTAGTTCTCTAACTTTGTCTTTTCCTGTTGAAATTTGTATGTTGTAAGGGAACTGATCTCTAGCTTACATATGCAAGAGACCCAGAGATGCTCCAACTCTGTGCGACACTAAAGATTTAGTGCTTGCCTGCCAATGTTGATAAACTTTTTTTCCAGCATATATTTGCAGAATTAAAAAAAAAAACTTAAGAATTTATTATGAGACAATGAAAGTCAAAATTCTTAGTCAGAGATGCTTTTAATAATTATAGTTTGCTAGACCATGGATTTTCAAATGATAATGTTTCCTGTAGACTGAGATGAATTTTTTTTAGGATAATAGATATGTATTTTATTTTACATGTTTCTTTGGGGTTCATTGTTTTTTTTTCTCTTTATTTTTGTTTTGTTATTTTGTTATTTTGTTATCATTAATCTACAATTACATGAAGAACATTATGTTTACTAGGCTCTCCCCTACACCAAGTCCCCCCAACAAACCCCATTAGAGTCACTGTCCATCAGCATAGTAAGATGTTGTAGAATCACTACTTGTCTTCTCTGTGTTGCAAAGCCCTCCCCTTTCCCCCACCCCCCACATTATACGTGCTAATCATAATACCCCCTTTCTTCTTCCCCACCCTTATCCCTCCCTACCCTCCCATTCTCCCTAGTCTCTTTCCCTTTGGTAACTGTTAGTCCATTCTTGGGTTCTGTGATTCTGCTGCTCATTTGTTCCTTCAGTTTTCCTTTGTTCTTATACTCCACACATGAGTGAAATCATTTGGTATTTGTCTTTCTCTGCTTGGCTTATTTCACTGAGCATAATACCCTCTAGCTCCATCCATGTTGTTGCAAATGGTAGGATTTGTTTTCTTCTTATGGCTGAATAATATTCCATTGTGTATATGTACCACATCTTCTTTATCCACTCATCTACTGATGGACACTTAGGCTGCTTCCATTTCTTGGCTGTTGTAAATACTGCTGCGATAAACATAGTGGTGCATCTATCTTTTTCAAACTGGAGTGCTGCATCCTTAGGGTAAATTCCTAGAAGTGGAATTCCTGGGTCAAATGGTAAGTCTATTTTGAGCATTTTGAGGAACCTCCATACTGCTTTCCACAATGGTTGAACTAATTTACATTCCCACCAGCAGTGTAGGAGGGTTCCCCTTTCTCCACAACCTCGCCAACATTTGTTGTTGTTTGTCTTTTGGATGGTAGCCATCCTTACTGGTGTGAGGTGTTATCTCATTGTGGTTTTAATTTGCATTTCTCTGATAAGTAGCGATGTGGAGCATCTTTCATGTGTCTGTTGGCCATCTGAATTTCTTTTTTGGAGAACTGTTTGTTCAGCTCCTCTGCCCATTTTTTAATTGGATTATTTGCTTTTTGTTTGTTGCGGTGTGTGAGCTCTTTATATATTTTGGATGTCAAGCCTTTATCGGATCTGTCATTTACGAATATATTCTCCCATACTGTAGGGTACCTTTTTGTTCTATTGATGATGTCCTTTGCTGTACAGAAGCTTTTCAGCTTGATATAGTCCCAACTTGTTCATTTTTGCTTTTGTTTTCCTTGCCTGGGGAGATATGTTCATGAAGAAGTCGCTAATGTTTATGTCCAAGAGATTTTTGCCTATGTTTCTTTCTAAGAGTTTTATGGTTTCATGACTTACATTCAGGTCTTTGATCCATTTCGAATTTACTTTTGTGTATGTGGTTAGACAGTGACCCAGTTTCATTCTCTTACATGTAGCTGTCCAGTTTTGCCAGCACCATCTGTTGAAGAGACTGTCATTTCCCCATTGTATGTCCATGGCTCCTTTATCGAACATTAATTGACCATATATGTTTGGGTTAATGTCTGGAGTCTCTAATCTGTTCCACTCGTCTGTGGCTCTGTTCTTGTGCCAGTACCAAATTGTCTTGATTACTATGGCTTTGTAGTAGAGCTTGAAGTTGGGGAGTGAGATCCCCGCCACTTTATTCTTCTTTCTCAGGATTGCTTTGGCTATTTGGGGTCTTTGGTGTTTCCATATGAATTTTTGAACTATTTGTTCCAGTTCGTTGAAGAGTGTTGTTGGTAATTTGATAGGGATTACATCAAATCTGTATATTGCTTTGGGCACGATGGCCATTTTGACGATATTAATTCTTCCTAGCCAAGAGCATGGAATGAGTTTCCATTTGTTAGTGTCCTCTTTAATTTCTCTTAAGAGTGTCTTGTAGTTTTCAGGGTATAGGTCTTTCACTTCTTTGGTTAGGTTTATTCCTAGGTATTTTATTCTTTTTGATGCAGTTGTGAATGGAATTGTTTTCCTGATTTCTCTTTCTGTTGGTTCATTGTTAGTGTATAGGAAAGCCACAGATTTCTGTGTGTTGATTTTGTATCCTGCAACTTTGCTGTATTCTGATATCAGTTCTAGTAGTTTTGGAGTGGAGTCTTTAGGGTTTTTTATGTACAATATCATGTCATCTGCAAATAGTGACAGTTTAACTTCTTCTTTACCAATCTGGGTTCCTTGTATTTCTTTGTTTTGTCTAATTGCCATGGCTAGGACCTCCAGTACTATGTTGAATAACAGTGGGGAGAGTGGGCATCCCTGTCTTGTTCCCGAGCTCAGAGGGAAAGCTTTCAGCTTCTCGCTGTTCAGTATGATGTTGGCTGTGGTTTTACCATATATGGCCTTTATTATGTTGAGGTACTTGCCCTCTATACCCATTTTGCTGAGAGTTTTTATCATGAATGGATGTTGAATTTTGTCAAATGCTTTTTCAGCATCTATGGAGATGATCATATGGTTTTTGTCCTTTTTGTTGATGTGGTGGATGATGTTGATAGATTTTTGAATGTTGTACCATCCTTGGATCCCTGGGATGAATCCCACTTGGTCGTGGTGTATGATCCTTTTGATGTATTTTTGAATTCGGTTTGCTAATATTTTATTGAGTATTTTTGCATCTACGTTCATCAGGGATATTGGTCTGTAATTTTCTTTTTTGGTGGGGTACTTGCCTGGTTTTGGTATTAGGGTGATGTTGGCTTCATAGAAAGAGTTTGGGAGTATTCCATTCTCTTCTATTTTTTGGAAAACTTTAAGAAGAATGGGTATTATGTCTTCCCTGTATGTCTGATAAAATTCCAAGGTAAATCCATCTGGCCCGGGGGTTTTGTTCTTTGGTAGTTTTTTGATTACCACTTCAATTTCTTTGCTAGTAATTGGTTTGTTTAGACTTTGTGTTTCTTCCTTGTTCAGTCTTGGAAGGTTATATTTTTCTAGGAAGTTGTCCATTTCTTCTAGGTTTTCCAGCTTGTTAACATATAGGTTTTCACAGTAGTCTTTAATAATTCTTTGTTTTCCTGTGGAGTCTGTCGTGATTTTTCCATTCTTGTTTCTGATTCTGTTGATGCGTGTTGATTCTCTTTTTCTCTTAATAAGTTTGGCTAGAGGCTTATCTATTTTGTTTATTTTCTCAAAGAACCAGCTCTTGGTTTCATTGATTTTTTTCTATTGTTTTATTCTTCTCAATTTTATTTATTTCTTCTCTGATCTTTGTTATGTCCCTCCTTCAGCTGACTTCAGGCCTCGTTTGTTCTTCTTTTTCCAGTTTCCATAATTGTGATGTTAGACTATTCATTTGGGATTGTTCTTCCTTCTTTAAGTATGCCTGGATTGCTATATACTTTCCTCTTAAGACTGCTTTTGCTGCCTTCCACAGAAGTTGGGGCTTTGTGTTCTTGTCATTAGTTTCCATATATTCCTTAATCTCTATTTTAATTTGTTCGTTAATCCATTGATTATTTAGAAGCATGTTGTTAAGCCTCCATGTGTTTGTGAGCCTTTTTATTTTCTTTGTACAATTTATTTCTAGTTTTATACCTTTGTGGTCTGAAAAGTTGGTTGATAGAATTTCAATCTTTTGCAATTTACTGAGGCTGTTTTTGTGGTCTAGTGTGTTGTCTATTCTGGAGAATATTCCATGTGCACTTGAGAAGAATGTGTATCCTGTTGCTTTTGGATGTAGAGTTCTATAGATATCTATTAGGTCCATCTGTTCTAGTGTGTTGTTCAGTGCCTCCGTGTCCTTACTTATTTTCTGTCCGGTAGATCTATCCTTTGGGGTGAGTGGCGTGCTGAAGTCTCCTAAAATGAATGCATTGCATTCTTTTTTCTCCTTTAGTTCTGTTAGTATTTGTTTCACATATGCTGGTGCTCCTGTGTTGGGTGCATATATATTTATAATGGTTATATCCTCTTGTTGGACTGAGCCCTTTATCATTATGTAATGTCCTTCTTTATCTCTTGTTACTTTCTTTGTTTTGAAGTCTATTTTGTCTGATACTAGTACTGCAACACCTGCTTTCTTTTCCCTGTTGTTTGCATGAAATACCTTTTGCCATCCCTTGACTTTTAGTCTGTGCATGTCTTTGGGTTTGAGGTGAGTGTCTTGTAAGCAGCATATAGATGGGTCTTGCTTTTTTATCCATTCTATTACTCTGTGTCTTTTGATTGGTGCATTCAGTCCATTTACATTTAGGGTGACTATTGGAAGATATGTACTTATTGCCATTGCAGGCTTTAGATTCATGGTTACCAAAGGTTCAAGGTTAGCTTCTTTAGTATCTTACTGTCTAACTTAACTTGCTTATTGAGCTGTTATAAACACTATCTGGTGATTCTTTACATCTCTCCCTTCTTATTCCTCCTCCTCCATTCTTTATATGTTGGTTGTTTTATTCTGTGCTCTTTTGTGTTCTCTTTAACTGCTTTTGTAGGTAGTTGATTTTATTTTTTGTCTTTAGTTAGTATTTGGTTAGTCTGCTTTCTTTGCTGTGATTTTATTTTCTCTGGTGACATCTGTTTACTCTTAGGAGTGCTCCCATCTAGAACAGTCCCTCTAAAATACCCTGTAGAGGTGGTTTGTGGGAGGCAAATTCCCTCAACTTTTGCTTGTCTGGGAATTGTTTAATCCCTCCTTCATTTTTAAATGATAATTGCGCTGGATACAGTATTCTTTGTTCAAGGTCCTTCTTTTTCATTACATTAAATATATCATGCCATTCTCTTCTGGCTTGTAAGGTTTCTGTTGCGAAGTCTGATGATAGCCTGATGGGTTTTCCTTTGTAGGTGACCTTTTCCCTCTCTCTAGCTGCCTTTAAAACTCTGTCCTTGTCCTTGATCTTTGCCATTTTAATTATTATGTGTCTTGGTGTTGTCCTCCTTGGGTCCCTTCTGTTGGGAGTTCTGTGTGCTTCCGTAATCTGAGCAACTATTTCCTCCCCCAGTTTGGGGAAGTTCTCAGCAATTAGTTCTTCAAAGACACTTTCTATCCCTTTTTCTCTCTCTTCTTCTTCTGGTACCCCTATAATGCGTATATTGTTCCTTTTGGATTGGTCACACAGTTCTCTTAATATTGTTTCATTCCTGGAGATCCTTTTATCTCTCTCTGCATCAGCTTCTATGCGTTCCTGTTCTCCGGTTTCTATTCCATCAATGGCCTCTTGCATCTTATCCATTCTGCTTATAAATCCTTCCAGAGATTGTTTCATTTCTGTAGTCTCCCTCCGGACGTCATCCCTTAGCTCTTGTATATTTCTCTGCAGCTCCGTCAGCATGGTTATGACCTTATTTTGAATTCTTTTTCAGGAAGACTGGTGAGGTCTATCTCCTTCTCAGGGGTTGACTCTGTGATTTTGGTCTGTCTCAAATTCTGCCTTTTAGTGGCGATAGAGATAGTTTGCAGAGCTGGCGCAAGTGATGACTGGGAGAACGTCCCTTCTTGTTGGTTTGTGGCCTTCCTATCCTGGGAGAACAGCGACCTCCAGCGGCTTGTGCTAGGCAGCTGCGTGCAGACGGGGCTTCTGATTCTTTCACAGCTGCTGTGGAGTTTAGCTCTGTGGTTGCTGTAGGCGTGGCCTGCCTCAGGCTGCCGCTCCGATATGGCGAAGCCACGTTGGAGGGGAAACGGCCAGGAGGCTGTTTGTCTCCGTTACGGGCCTCTGAGGTGTGCTGCTGCCCAGGGGGTTAGGGTGCCCGGAGTTCCCCAGGATTCCCAGCTGCTGGGCTAAATGTCCTGGGACGCTTCTGTCCAGCTGTGAGGTCCCTGTCCCTTTAAGACTTTCAAAAAGCACTTGCTTTTCTTTTTCCCCAGGGTGCCAGCTGTGGGGACCCGCTCACAGGTCTTACTGTCCTGTTTCCCTAGTTTCCAGCACCCCACACATGCATTGTGTCTGCGCTCTGGTGCGGATGGCTAGGGCTGGGTGTTTAGCAGTCCCGGGCTCCCTCTCCCTCCCTGCTCTGACTCCTCTGGTCCCGCTGGGAGCTGGGGTGTGGGGCGCTTATGTCCCGCTGGGCCGCAGCTTGTATCTTGCCTTCTTCGCGAGGCGCTGGGTTCTCACAGGTGTGGATGTAGTCTGGCTGTTGTCCTGTGTCTTCTGGTCTCTCTTTTAGGAAGTGTTGTATTTGTTGTATTTTCAAAAATATATGTGGTTTTGGGAGGAGATTTTCACTGCTCTACTCACGCTGCCATCTTGGCTCTGTCCCCCCCATTGTTTTTTTTTAATAATGTTTTTTATTAAGGTATTGATACACACTCTTATGAAGGTTTCACATGAAGAACAATGTGGTTACTACTATCCCCCATATTATTGAGTCCCCCTCCCATACCCCATTGCAGTCATTGTCTATCAGTGTAGTAAGCTGCAGTAGAGTCACTACTTGCCTTCTCTGTGCCACACTGTCTTCCCCGTGACCCCCCCACACCATGTGTACTAATCATAACACCCCTCAATCCCCTTCTCCCTCCCTCCCTACCTCCCCCACCCATCCCCTTTGGTAACCGCTAGTCCGTTCTTGGAGTTTGTGAGTCTGCTGCTGTTTTGTTCCTTCAATTTTGCTGAGTGAGATAAATTTTTAAATAGTCTATGGCAAAATAAGAAAAACTAGGTCAGTGTAAACCATAAGTGTGTATTTGCCTTTACTTAAAATTTATACATGTCCTTGTTTTTAAGGACTGTGTTTTTTTAACTTTTAAAAAGTAAATTTTTAAAAATAGTTTTAGACTTACATCAGTGTTGCAAAGATAATACAGAGAATTCCTGTACATTCCCCTCACCTGGTTTCTCTTAACATCTTACAGACATCTTAAATTACTGTGCTGCATTTGCTACACTAAAGAACTAATGTTAATGTGTTTTTATTAAACTCCATACTTTATTAGGATGTTAGTTTTTCACTAATAACCTTTCTCTGGTTCAAAATCCCATCTGGGATAGCACATTACATTTAATCATCTGTTCTTGGTCTCCTCTGGGCTGTGACAGCTTCTCAGGCTTTCTAAAAGAGCTGTCTTTTAAATCTTAGATAGTTTTCCTTCCTCTCTTTTTGGTTAATATTCTTGCTTGGAAAAAATTAAAAGTTGGCAATTCTGTTTTTCCCAATTGAATTTTTTTTACTGCTTGGTGAAATCCAGAACTTTGAGAACCAGTGCCTTTGGTCATCAGAAGTCAGTGTGATGACTATTAATACTTAGAGTCTACAAGCTTCCTAATTACAAGAAATACATACTAGTAATAAAAAAAAGTACCTGTAAAATTCAGGGTTAATTGAATCTTAAAGAAATAACTGGTGATCTGATTTGTGACTACAGTCTGAACTTCCATTAGAGATTTGAGTATATGCAGAAAGCCATGGGAAAATGCAGTCAGTATACACAGACTTCATGGGGCTTGATGAGTATATCAACTCATCACAAAGGTATTTCTTAGAATTACCAAAATAGACAATGTGTTAGCATATGATTTCAACTTTATTTTTCATTCAAATGGAAAAATTCACTCCATTTGAAATAAGGAGGGATCCTTTCCTCTTCTAAAGTTAATGTATTACACCTTGGCTCTTGATCATTTTCTTTTTCTTCCTTGATTCAGTAATTTTTTTGTTTCCCATAACTTTTCTTCCTCTTTACCATATCCTTCATTTAAAACCTAAAAATATGCTTATGATTCACTTAAATTAAAAATCTTCACTTGATCCAGCTTTTCAGGAATTAACCACTGCCCCTAGTTTTCTACCCTACTCTCTATACCCATTTAATCAATCCATTGCATGTCTTCTAACTTTATTCAAACTGTATTGGTACAAGCCACCAATGGTTTCTTAATTAGTAAATTCAGTAGTCTTTTTTTCAGTTCTCATCTTTCCTTGCAGCACAAGAAATAATTCCCTTTTGCAACTTCTTCCCGTGTTTCTGCTACATTACTCGTTTTCCTTCCTCCCTGATAATCTTTCTGCTTTGCTTATTTCTTTTCTCCCACATGTATCTTAAATGATAGTCCTGAGAATTCTAACTCTTACCCTTATTCTCTTCTTCCTCTGTACATTCTTAATAGGCAGTCTCATACATATCTTTGACTTTAACCATCATCATTATGCTTGCTGGGTTCCAAACTCAAGTCCAGCCCTCTTTCCTAACCTCTCAACAAATATACCAGTTGTTTAATAGTTACCAGTGCTGGGTTTCCTATATTGAAACTAGAAAATAACTCCAAGATCTTAAAAATGGAGAGGAAATAGGAAATTAGATGATCTCTAAGATAAATAAACCCTCCCTAAAGTTTCATCAGTTCCAAGTGGGCAGGGACTAAGTCATATATTTCTTTTTATTGTCAGTGGTCCTTAGCACACTACAAAGCATAAATAAAGTACTTAGTAAATACTCTTTGATTGGCTGCTAAAGTAAATTCTTTTCATTACATTCAAGAAGATACCAGAAAGCAAGAATTGCAGACCAGCAGTACAATTTTAATAGTCATTATGCAGGGTAAATGAACTAACTGCTTTGCTGGAAGAACAGAAAATAGGCTGAAAAAAAATCTTTTTTTTTTTTTTTAAAGAATTATGTCAGTTTAAACCAGTGTTGTTAAATAATCATTCTTCTGCCTAAAGTTTAGTTTTCATATTTTCTTAGCAATTGTTTAGGATTTTTTTAGTCCTTTTTATTTTAACCTTGTACACCTTTTATTTCTTCTGAAGCATGCTTTTCAGCATATAAAATTACTGAAACAGTTCTGTATCTTACTCCACCCTACTTTATTCTACCTTTTATTTCACTTCTAGTCTGAACTAAATGGGATCCACTCAGCATCTCTGTTCTTTGTCTTCAGTATGTTTTAATGTTGTTATTGCTTAGAATTGTTTTTCCTAATAAATTAGCCTGTTTAAATCTGTATGTGGAAATATTTGTTGTTTCCTGGTTTGAATGCTGACTACACTGCTTATGGTATAAGCAGCAGCTTCTAATGTAGGGGATTCTGTTATAGACCCAAGATAGTGAATACCTGTAATATAATTTAAACTTTGGCCATCTAAGTACGTAGTTGCTCTTCAGCTCTGTCAGACCCAGTGCCCCCTATTTCCAAAAAGTATTTTAACATTTCTTACTTCTTATCCTGAAATAAAATGTAAATATATAACCTCCCTACAGAAAATAACTTATTTTAAAAGATCAGCATTAAAACCTTAGTTGTCATACGAAGGAAAAAGTAATCATTTATAATAAATAGTACACAAATTTCAGTATTTAAATTTTCACCCATACCTACATTAGAGTAGTGAATAATTATGGTATAATCATGAATGCATGGCTACTAGTGCAGACTGAAAGCATAGTATATTGGTGACTCAAATTCAGGTGATATTTCCATTGGTGATACAATTTTCTGAAATAGTGACTGGCTCTTTATAAAGTTGTGATAAATCAAAGTATTATCTTCTTCCAGTTTACATTAGTTGCATGCCTGAAAAACTCGTAAGTCCATAAAAAATATTTTGTGTTTGTATTTAAATAGGGACTTCATATCATTCTGAAGATATTTTTACCAACATGAATATCAGGCAGGACATTTGAAAGTTGTCTGGTTCACAGGACATTTCTTCATTGGCAGGGCTTTTACAATGTGTTGCAGAATGTCAATCATCTCTGCCCCACTGACCCATCTATCCACCCACTAAATGCCAGTAGGCCCCTTAAGTCATTACGAGAATCAATACCAACCTTATTTCTGAAACAGTTCCTAGAAGTCTTCCTTCCTTCCCTTAGGCTCATTCACCAAAAGGAGTTTTGATTTAGTGGCATAGGATATCTTGGCTGTTATAGAGAACTATTACATAATAGTTCTCTCAATAAGAATAGGAAATCACACTTAAGCAACCAATCAGAAAATGGTAGGTGAGTAGGAAAGCCCGTGGAGCAAAGTATATGGTCAGTTAGAAACATTATTTCAGTGAGAGTAGTATTTTGGTTGAATTGCTAGATGTAAATGCTTGGTATTGTACTTATAACAAGAACAGCATACAGTTTATATATAAGAGCAAGAGTGTTACAGATTTTTAGAAACATTACAATTATATATAATTACGGCAAGATGAAAGGTTAGGGTATCTAGATTGTGGGAAATGGGGCTGGTAGGAAGTGAGGGGAAATGGAGAAGGCCCAGAAATCTTTGAGAAACCTTGGTGGAAACTTTTTCCCCATCTATCTCTACTTTGGATACTACAGTTTAAATATTTTCTGATTTCATTCCTTATCCAGCCAGTGTTCAACTGGATAGGCAGATCAAAAAAATCAAAGTTAGGGTTCTTGGTTATATAAACTTTAAATTCTCCCTTACTAAGACCTATTTTTTTTTTTTTTATCATTTATTTTTATCATAAATACCTCTGATTCCATACATGGAAATTACTAGTCTTAACAAAGGCATATTTATTATCATGGTTAAATTACAGTCAAATAGGTCTCTTCTAATCCAGAAAATCCATGGTAAATTCCCAAATGGCAGAAATTGGTGTTTTTAATTTCAGAAAATATATGTAATGTAAAATAGACCATTTTAACCATTTTTAAGTGTTATTAAATTCTGTTCTGTGGCATTAACACTCACATTGTTGTGAAACCATTGTCTCCATCCATTTCCTGCTTTTTCATCTTCCCAAACTGAAACTCTGTACCCATTAAACACTAACTCTCTATTCCCACATTCACTAAACACCTGGCAAACTATGAATTTGGCTACTCTTATTACTTA
Source organism: Manis pentadactyla (assembly GCF_030020395.1). Classification (NCBI taxonomy): domain Eukaryota; kingdom Metazoa; phylum Chordata; class Mammalia; order Pholidota; family Manidae; genus Manis; species Manis pentadactyla. The sequence goes on from NC_080019.1 coordinate 113,004,563, forward strand.
TATAAGAAGAATCATACAATATTTGTCTTTTTGTGACAGGTTTATTTCACTTAGCATAATATCTTCAAGCTTTATTCATGTTGTAGCATATGTCAAAATTTATTTCCATTTTAACTGTATGTGTACACCACATTTTGTTTATCCATTCATTTGTCAATGAACGCTTGGGTTGCTTCCATCTTTTGGCTGTTGTGAATAATACTGCAATGAACATAGGTGTACAAATATCTGTTTGAGTCTCTGCTTTCACTTAACTTTTGAGTATATCCCCAAAAGTGGAATTGCTGGGTAATATATTCTATTTTTATTTATTTATTTATTTATTTTTTATTTTTTATTTTGGTATCATTAATCTACAATTACATGAGGAACATTGTTTACTAGACTCCCACCATCACCAAGTCCCCCCCACATACCCCATTACAGTCTCTGTCCATCAGCATAGTAAGATGCTACAGAGTCACTATTTGTCTTCTCTGTGTTGTACAGCCCTCCCTGTGCCCCCTGCTCGTTATACATGCTAATCATAATGCCCCCTTTCTTTTTTATTCTCCGCCTTATCCCTCCCTTCCCAGCCATCCTCCCCAGTCCCTTTCTGTTTGGTATCTGTTAGTCCATTCTTGGGTTCTGTGACTCTGCTGCTGTTTTGCTCCTTCAGTTTTTTCTTTGTTCTTATACTCCACAGATGAGTGTAATCATTTGATACTTGTCTTTCTCTTCCTGGCTTAATTCACTGAGCATAATACCCTCTAGCTTCATCCATGTTGTTGCAAATGGTAGGATTTATTTTCCTCTTATGGCTGAATAATATTCCATTGTGTATATGTACCACATCTTCTTTATCCATTCATCTACTGATGGACACTTAGGTTGCTTCCAATTCTTGGCTATTGTAAATAGTGCTGCGATAAACATAGGGGGGCATATGTCTTTTTCAAACTGGGCTGCTGCATTCTTAGGGTAAATTCCTAGGAGTGGAATTCCTGGGTCAATATATTCTGTTTTATTTTTATGAGGAATTGCCATATTATTTCCACAGTGGCTGCATTTTACTTTACATTCCCACCAGCAGTGCACAAGGATCCAATTGCTCCATATCCTTAACAATACTTACTGTTTTCTGTTTTTGTTTTTGTTTTAATAATAACCAGCTAACATGTGTGAAGTGGTATCTCATTGTGCTTTTGATTTGCATTCCCCTAATAGAAGTTTATTTCTTTGACATTTGCAAATGAATCCCTACCAACTCTAAAGCTGTAATAAATGGCTTAGATAAAAATCAGAGAAATCAATACTGTTTTGAAATTTTATTTACTAGTTATTGCTGTATCCAGATTTTACCTCATTAAGAGATGTTAGATGCTCTCTCTTCCTTTTAAAAATACCAAAACCTTTTTCTTTGACAAAAAAAAACAAAAAACAAAATAAACAAACAAAAAAATTAGATAAATCTGGGAACACCAGAATAAAAAGGTTTGTATTAGCCTCTTTTTCACTAGTAATGCTAGATTTCACTTTACAGAATCACTTTTAAAGTTTTTCTTTTCCTCTTAAATATCATTGAATTTACATTCAATTTGGTAGAAAATTTATTTTTAAAGATATACTAAAACCAAACTCAGGACCTGAAAACAAGAGAATTTAACCTAATTCAGTAAAAATTCTTTAAGTAGCACGTGCTGTTGCATTTAAGAATCTTAGTCTGAAAGGAAAAATGGCTGTACAAACTGGCAATCACAATTTAGCCTAACAGAACCTCTAATGGGAATGTGTAAAAGGTTAGGTGATTGTAGATAACAAATTTTTGTTTCTGGGGAGTGTGGTGTACCAGGTAAAGCTCCACAAGAATGAAATTCTTAAACTGAAGTTTGAAGGAGAGTAGGCCTTTGCTGGAGGTATAATGTGGGGGTGGAGTAGGGAATCAAGTTTGGGAAGTAATGCGGACCTGTGAGAGATGAGTTCCTATAGTAGTACAGCACTGACAGAAGAGTTAAGAATTTGGGGAGTCAAAGATCACTCTAAAGTTTATATCCAGCTGTTAGACAGTCCCAAACCACCCCTGCATTAAGCCAAAGTTCTTGGAAACCCAAACTGGTCTGATAGATGGCAAACTATCTTGAATACCAAAATGAAAATTATGTAACATGAAACAAAAAAGTTTAAATTATTGCATTTGTTTATGTCATGAGCATTTTAAGTTATTCTCTATCAAACCTTGCTTTGGTCTGTTAACAGTGTAAGATCATCTTGACCTTACAGTACCATATAGGTATATTTTATTTAAAGGTATATTTTATTTAAAGTCAATGTCCAAGAAACAGTAATTCACCATTAAGTTTATAGATTTGGTAAAATATATTAAATCATTCTTTCCCAGAAGCATTGTATTTTTGCTAGATCATTTTCACGTTCTTGTATATGTAGAACATATAGCCAACAAAAATCACTTCCTGTCATATAAAGCATATGAACTAAATAAAGCTTCTGTTCATTTAATAGTAATGTTATTGCAGTTTTTATTCTGAAGCTTTTTTTGTTGTTTTGGGGTTTTGTTTTGAAGGTTTTGGGGTTTTGTTTCTTTCTGTTATGGAGGAAACACATCACATGTAAGAATGATAAGAGGCACAAATTTACTTTGATCACTGAGAACTCTAAAAATGTTTTCTTAGTTATGTAAAGAAGTGTGACAATAATTATAGGACTATAATTTTAGTCTCAACTCTCTTATTTGTAGTGCTTGTATTTCTCATAAAATCTTTGAGATTTTAAGATAGTGCAGAGCCTGGTATATTTGGTATTAAGATGTAAAATGTTGTGATTTATTTCCAAGTACTGTTTTTGTGCCAAAGACAAGTTTCTAAAATTATAAAGCTATTTGCTGATTTGATTTCCCTACGTCTCATCAGTTTGTGGCCGCGAAAGGAGTCTCTTTGAGATTAATCCTGTGTGTTGTCAGTTCTTCTCCTAAGTGCCACCATGTGATTTTTCCACCTTAAACTTTTTTTTTGGTACCTTTGGCTTTAACATGTTCTCACAAAATCAGATAGAAAAGAGGTTTTGAATTTAATGCTTTTTTTAGAGCATGAGTTTTTATTTTAAAATAGTTTAAATTTTTTGTGCTTCCAAAGCCTATACTTTGTGGCAGACACTAAAATAAAATCATAGTGGCTAGACTCTCAGTAATCTATCTCATTTGCTTTGCCCAGGACAAGATGAAATCAGAGAAGAAAAGAGCAGACAAACCTTAAGGGGTTGATGGTGTGAATGGGTAGTCTGGGATGACAACAAAAATGTGATATATGCCAAAGGCTTCTGAACCCTGACTTGTAGCCTTGACTTGGTAACTAGGGAGTTCATATTGTATTTCTTTCTCAGAGCCACAGAATTGCCAATAATGGTTGCTAGAAATATTATGAAACTATACTTAAACTTCACACTAACAGGTAGTTATACGATTAATTTTGATAACAGATGTTTGTTTTGACTCAATTTTAACTTTAAAGTAGAGAAAGTAGAGGCATTACTGAAACAAAGATTCTCTTGTGTTGCTTTTAAAATACAGAGTATTAGATGAACTAATTATAAAAGCAGGACTTGAGGTAAGTGGCTTTGAGTTTCTTTACATCAGGAATATCTGATGAAAACTATGCCCACTCTCATTTAAAAAATGAACATATATGCAAATTTGTGTACACTATCAGAGAGTCTCAGACCTGAAATCCATTTATGGACCCTGTTCTCTTTCCTCATTTCTGGACAGTTTTATTCTTTTATTTTTATTTAGTTCATGGCTGGTTATAATTTGTTGTAGAGGTGATGCTAATGAACTGAAGTTACAGGTTTAATTTCCGTAAGAACGTTTAGCTGTATTTATACTACAGTCACAAATATAAATTTAACTTTTTGCATGTGAAAAAATACACCCACATGTATATGCATACCACTGTTTATAACATGATTGGATGAAATTGTATGAATTAATCACAACTGAAAATACAACTTAAAATGCACTACTGGATGTTATAGCATCTTTGGAAATAAAAAATTATTCTTTTGGAATTGCCATCTTATTTTAAATTATGGTATCTTGGTGATGGTGAGTTTAAAACTCAGTTTAACTGAAAGTTGATTTTATTTTTGGAGCATTTCAATATAACCCCTTGAAATAACTGTAGAAATTCCCAAACTTTAGTATGTGATCACTGGTACATCCAGTATAGGTGAATGGAAAATGATGAGCATTTACTTCCTGAAAAGTGCCTGCATTTCTATGTATATTAATTTTAGTCATGAAGGAGATATTGCAATAGTACATATAAAACATATGTATATTGGGGGGGGCTTTGTTTTCTATTTCTTAACTTTAAATGTACATAGTAATAAATTCCAGTGTTGGTGGAATTTAGCAAAAAATAAAATTCTGTATAAGTCATTCTCAGTGTTGTCTTGACATCTTAAAGATTTATATATTCTTTCAGACCCTCAAATTTACTTTCTTTTTCTTTAATTTGTCCCAGAAGCTTAAGGCGTGTTATGTTAACCTTGTTGGATGCTGAGTAAATATACTTCACACAATCTGATGAACGTTCCAGTTAACTGTGCCCCTCTTGTAATTTTATGAACCTTATGGGGAAACTTCCTATGAACCTCCTTTGAGAAATACAGCTATAGACTATAGCAGTTAATTCAAACTGTTCATTGGAGCATGTTAGGATTTGCTTAAGTATATATAATAAATCATCTAATCCTTCGTGGCTTAACATAGTACTTAAACTCAGTAAATATATGTTGAATGAATAAATGGCATATATCTTTAAGACGATAGTGATATTTTTAGATCGAGCAAAGAGTTCCAACTCTGATTTTGAGCCTGGCTTTTCCACACATGAATTATTACAGGGCACAGTTGTGAATTGTGTAAAGGAAAATAAATATGCATGCCACATTTTATCCTTGAAGAAACTGATTTTCAAATCAGACACATAATCGCACATTCACATCCATAAAATGTGGTTATCACTATAAATAGCAAAAGTGAATAAAATTAACCTTCATGTTTTTTTAATGAGCATACAAAATTTGCACAGTCCTATACTAGACTAGCTGTTTCTAGGATCACAAACTAAAGTTTTTAAAACCAGTAATAATAACAGCAATTGAAAACCATACATACCACTGTTAGTATTCTGGTGTACTAAACAAGAAATCCCTCTAAGTAATATGGGGATATTTAATGTATGTCTGTGCTTAATGAAATTTTACAGAGATGCTAAGCATTGAATGGTAGCCCATTACTTACTTGTTAGTAAGTTAATAAATTAGTGTCCTTTATATCTAAAAATGGATCATTGTAGTTTATGAATATCAAGTTTTGTTGACCTTTTAATAACTTAGTAGTACTCGTAAGTAGCCCTGGACGCCCATGGGAAAAAAGAAAGAAAATTTAAGAAATTTCTAATCTTTGCCTGTTAGGACAAAACAAAGTTCTTGCTTTTGGTTGTTGCTTTCAGTCTGTAAAGGCATTGCTGAGATATAACAAAGGACTGTTGAAGATTCACTGGCCACTCCAGGAAAAGAGAACAATACTATATGAAGATATACCAGTATTCTTGTGACCAGTGAAAACTTTTCCACTAGAGGTTGTTATTAAATGTATCTTGAGAGTTGGTCTTCTAAATTTGAGGCTAGGTATAATATATATCCATATTTCAGTGAGTCAATTGAAGTATAACTAGCACAAAGAGATGATTATATGGAAAAAATCTGGGCAAACTCTGCCCTGTGCATTGGAAGTCCTCTGAGAACAAAACTCTTTGGAACTGAGTTGATCTGGGTGTGGAAGAAACAAGATATAAATTTTTGTCATCAGATGTAGTAGGTGCTGCCTAGGCCATAGCTACACAGGCCTTCCATATCACTGAGTAGGAATCCGTGCTGTGAAAAACGCAAGGAGCTCCCAGGAATGAAGGGAGAAAAATAAGTTTTGTCCCCAGATACTTCTGCAGGTCTTCTGTGTGATTTTTTTTCCTATGGTAGCAGTTCTGACAGAGTACAGACAATTTTTCATTAGCAGAGATTTTACCTAGTTAGTTTATATATGAAGCTAATGTACCTGTTTACCTGTGAAAGAAAAAAGTATATGGCTTAACTTTGATAATAATTAAATAGATTGACTCTGTATGCAATTCAGGACCAGTAATAATATGTGTAATCTGCTCAATTGAAACCAACAGGGAATAAAATTTATAATACAGGAAATGTATGTATGTTTATTATATAAATCATGCTATATTCACACACTGAAATATATAGTGATTAAAAAGAATGCAGCATTCAGACACATACTACAACATGGATGAATCTTGGAGACAATGAAATGAAATAAGCACAGGAGAAAAACCTCAACAGTAAAGAATCATAACTAACTTGTTGACCATTACTTTTTCTTTCATTTGGTCTTAGGGTTTTGACCCACCACATCAAAGTGACACAAGAACTATTTATATAGCCAACAGGTTTCCTCAGAATGGCCTTTACACACCTCAGAAATTTATAGATAACCGGATAATTTCATCTAAGGTAAGAAATAACACTTCTGTTATTAAAACTGTGACATGTACCATTTTCTTTTGAAAAGTGATTTGTATTGTTCTAGTATACATTTATATCCTTAAATTCAAGGAAATGGTGGTGATAGATTTATTTTAACCAAAACTATAAACTGTAAAATAAAAGGAGTTGTGGATTAAAGATGGCAGCATGAGAGGGGAGACAGAGACCTCTTCCTAAAACCACATATAATACGAAAATAAAATATAATTACTACAACTAATCTTGAAAGGGCAACAGGAAATAAGGCTGCATCAGACTGCATACACCTGAAGAACAGAGCAGACCTCACAGAACAGGGTAACGTACCAAAGCTGTGGCCCAGTGGGGCCCAAGCCCTTCCCCCACCCCAGCTCATTGGTAGGAGGAAGAGAAATGGAGCAGGGAGGGAGTGGAGGCCTGGGACTGCTGAACACATAGCCCTGGAGATCTGCTCTGGGAGCAAAACCTACATTGCATGGTACTCTGCTGATTACTGGGTTGGAAAGTTAAGACAGGCAGAATACCTGGAGAGATGGAGATACCAGCTGCTTGTGGAAAACATGGATTTATATCCGGCTGATCTGGGCAGGAAGTCTGAAAGATTTCCTAAAAATGAGAGGACTGCTAAAGGGGCAAGGATTGCACAGAGCTTACTGCTCAGGAGAAAGGACAGGTAGACAAAATTGTCCAGGTGCACTCTGCCCAGCTGGTTGAGAACTTAAACAATCTTCAGGTGCCCCATCCCCCTGGCTGGCTATGCAGTTCCAAGGACCCCCACTGTGATATGCAGTCTGCTGTGTCTTCCTCCTGGCTATCCTGCACCTGGCTCAGGCTGATAAACCAGCAACCCATGCCATGGCATCAGGCCAGCAAGAGGGAAGCCCCAAATATGGCAGCTACAAACACAAAGCATAGAGGCTTACACCTGTGTGTTCGGCCCACTGGTTCTGGCAGTGGAAACAGGCATACCAGCCAGGAAGCAGGAAACAGCTCTTTCCTCCTCCCAGGCACCAGCACCACTCCCCTGAGACCCCCAACATCACTCCAGGGTCTGAGAAACTCCAGAGAGTAGAGCTTTTGAGTGCTAGAGGGTGCCACATACCAATATGAAACTTGAACCTGGTTCAGAACAAAATCTCAACACCAGAGAAAGGATCAAGTGAGACTGAATGAATAAATCTTTCTGGAAGAAATTTCAAAATAAAAATCATAAACATCCTCATGGAGGTACAGAAAAACATTCAAGAACTCAGGAATGAATTAAGGACGGAGATCCAATCATTGAAGAGCACAATGGAGGGTATTAAAAGCAGGTTAGATATGGTGGAGGAGACAATAAATGAAATAGAAATTAGGAAAGAGGAATACAAAGAAGCTGATGCACAGAGAGAAAAAGGGATCTCTAAGAATGAAAGAATACTGAGAGAACTGGGTGACCAATCCAAACGGAATGATATGATAGGGGTACCAGAAGAAGAAGACAGAGAAGAAGTGATAGAAAGTGTCTTTGAGGAAGTAACTGCTGAAAACTTCCCCCATCTGGGGAATGATATGAGAGGGGTACCAGAAGAAGAAGACAGAGAAGAAGTGATAGAAAGTGTCTTTGAGGAAGTAACTGCTGAAAACTTCCCCCATCTGGGGAAGGAGATAGTCTCTCAGGTCATGGAGGTGCACAGATCTCCCAACACAAGAAACCCAAGGAGGATAACACCAAAACGTATAATAATTAAAATGGCAAAGATCAAGAATAAGGACAGACTACTAAAAGCAGCCAGAGAGAGAAATAAGATCACATACAAAGGAAAACCCATCAGGCTATCATCAGACTTCTCAGCAGAAACCTTACAGGCCAGAAGAGAGTGGCATAATATATTTAATGCAATGAAGCAGAAGGGCCTCAAACCAAGAATACTTTATCCAGAAAGATTATCATTTAAATTTGAAGGTGGGATTAAACAATTTCCAGATAAGCAAAAGCTGAGAGAATTTACCTCCCACAAACCATCTCTACAGTCTATTTTGGAGGGACTGCTATAGATGGAAGTGTTCCTAAGGTTAAATAGCTGTCACCTGAGATAATGAAAAGGGATAGACAAAGAGTACAGAATATGATACCTAATATACACAGAAAGGAGGAGGAAGAAAAGGAAGGGGAAAAAAAAGAACCTTTAGATTGTGTTTGTAATAGCATACAAAGTGAGTTCAGTTACACTCTTAGATAGTAAGGAAGTTACCCTTGAACCTTTGGTAACCACTAATCTAAAGCCTGCAATAGCAATAAGTACATACCTATCAATAATCACCCTAAATATTAGTGGTCTGAATGCACCAAAGTCATAGAGTCATTGAATGGATAAAAGAGCAATATCCAACTATATGCTGCCTAAATAATTCACTTCAAACCCGAAGTGACAAGAGACAAAGGACATTACGTAATGATAAAGGGATCAATCCAACAAGAGGATATAACCATTATAAATATCTATGCACCCAACACAGGAGCACCTATATATGTGAAACAAATGCTAACAGAATTAAAGGGGGATATAGAATGCAACGCATTCATTTTAGGAGACTTCAACACACCACTCACTCCAAAGGACAGAACCAGCAGACAGAAAATAAGGACATAGAGGCATTGAACAACACATTACAATAGGTGGACTTAACAGACATCTACACGACTCTCCACCCAAAAGTAACAGGATACACATTCTTCTCAAGTGCACATCGAACATTTTCCAGAATAGACCACATACTAGGCCACAAAAAAGAGCCTCAGTAAATTCAAAAAGATTGAAATTCTACCAACCAACTTCTCACATCAGGGGTATAAAACTAGAAATAAGTTATACAAAGAAAACAAAAAGGCTCACAAACACATGGAGTCTTAACAACATGCTCCCAAATAATCAATGGATCAATGACCAAATTAAAACAGATCAAGCAATATATGGAGGCAATTGAAAACAACAGCACAACACCCCAACTTCTGTGGGACACAGCAAAGTTTTCAGTTAACTTTATAGCAATGCAGGCCCACTTAAAGAAGGAAGAACAATTCCAAATGAATAGTCTAAATTCACAATGATTGAAACTGGAAAAAGAAGAATAAATGAAGCCCAAAGTCAGCTGAAGGAAGGACATAGTAAAGATCAGAGAAGAAATAAATACAATTGAGAAGAATAGAGCAATAGAAAAAAATTAATATAACCAAGAGCTGGTTCTTTGAGTAAATAAACAAAATAGATAAACCCCTGGCCAGACTTACTAAGATAAAAAGAGAATCTACACTCATAAACAGAATCAGAAATGAGAAAAGAAAAAACACAATGGACACCACAGAAATACAAAGAATTATTAGAGAATACTATGAAAATCTATATGCTAACAAACTGGATAACCTAGAAGAAATGGACAACTTCCTAGAAAAATACAGCCTTCCAAGACTGACCAAGGAAGAAACAGAAAATCTAAACAGACCAATTACCAGCAATGA